>NW_010533821.1:14462-59931 GCF_000687285.1 Phaethon lepturus
ATGATAGACAGTGGCTTGGTAAGCTCCTCCACCAGCTCCCTCAGTACTCTTGGGTGGATCCCATCCAGCCTCATAGACTTGTGTGTGTGTCCAGGTGACACAGCAAGTCCTTAACTGCTTCCTCCTGAATTTTGAGGAGTTAATTGTGCTCTCTATCCCAATCTTCTGGCTCAGGGGTCTGAATACCCTGAGGATACTTAATCTGGCCATTGAAGAGGGAGGCAAAGATGGCATTAAACACCTCAGCCTGTTCCTCATCCTTGGTGACAATGTTTTCTCCCTACATTCAATAAGGCATGGAGATTCTCCTTGGCTCTCTTTTTGTTGTTAATGTATTCTTAAGAACATTTTTTGTTATCCCTTATGACTGTGGCCAGATTGATTTCTAGCTAGGTTTTTGCCTTTCTAATTCTCTCTCTGCATGACCTAATGACATGCCTGAAGTTTTCTTGAGTTGCCTTCCACTTCTTCCAGAGGTGGTATAAGCTAGGTTTTTGCCTTTCTAATTCTCTCTCTGCATGACCTAATGACATCCCTGAAGTTTTCTTGAGTTGCCTTCCCCTTCTTCCAGAGGTGGTAAACTCTCCTTTTTTCCTTGAGTCCCAGCAAAATCTCCCTGTTTAGCCAGGCCAGTCATCTTCCTCGCCAGTTCATCTTGCACCATATGGGGACCAACTGCTCCTGCACCTTTAAGATTTCCTTCTTGAGGAATGTCCAGCCTTCCTGGACCCTTTTGCCCTTCAGGATGGTCTCTCAAGGGATTCTCTTTATCAGTGACCTGAACAGGCTGAAGTCTCATCTCCGGATGTCCATGGAAGTGGTTTTGCTGGCCCCCTTCATTACTTCACCAAGAATTGAGAAGTTAATCATCTCATGGTCACTAAGCCCAAGATGGCCTCCGATCACCACATCTCCCACCAGTCCTTCTGTGTTTGTAAACAGTAGGTCAAGCGGGGCACCTGCCCTGGTAGGCTGACTTACCGGCTCTGTCAGGAAGTTATCTTCCACACACTCCAGGAACTTCCTAGGCTGTTTCTTTTCTTCTTCCAGCAAATGTCTGGTGAATTGAAGTCCCCTACAAGAACAAGGTCTAGCGATTGTGAGACTTCTGCCTGTTGCTTGTAAAATGCTTTGTCTGCATTTGATCTATAACAGACTCCCAGCAAGATATCTGCTTTGTTGGCCTTCCCTCTCATCCTTACCCATAAACACTCGACCTTGTCATCAGAACCGTTGAGCTCTATACAACTGAAACATTCCCTAACACACAGAGCCACCCCATTGCCTCTGCTTCCTTGCCTATCCCTTCTGAAGAGCTTATAAACATCCATTGCAACACTCCAGTCATGTGAGTCATCCCAATGGTACTATATGGTACTATATGGTATATAAAACCATTTTAAAAAAATCTCATTTATAAAGATCTTTTGAAAACTGAAATTCAGATCCTTTTTCCCCCTCAGCAATTTTCTTCCTTTTCAATTTCTTGGACAGTTGTATTTATTTTCAACTAAATGTTTGGAAAGCAACTGCAATTAACATTAATATTTGCTTTTAAACAGTCTAGAGGTACCTGATAACATGTTATTACCACTGGAGCTTAGTGACTTTGAGAAATAAGTTATTAATATTTATCACAACAAAATATCTTAGTGTTTTTCCTGCCTTTCTATCAGTATTATCATAATACAGTAGAAGTTCTTTTGCTTGTTTGCTGCTAAATTTACTCAAGAAAGTTCATTGTTCTACTTCCTGAATCCCACATGAAGACTTAGGTTACAAGGTTCTACCAAGGAAAATGTTAACACCTTTTTTGGCACACTAAGTAATTCACAATGTTTGCTGTTGGTTTGTGCTTTGCTCAATAGACTCAAGGTCTTTGATATTCTGTTCAAACATTGGCCTGTGATTCCCTGTTTGCAATACCTTCATATAAGGAAGTCAGAAGAACAAGAAACTCAGTTAAAATGACAGTTTCACCTGTTCATGTAGCCTGTTGGATTATCATTCAGCTAATGTCAGGAAAGTCCACTCCTAGGGAGGTTTCAATCCGGGGTTGCAGATTTTATAATGTTGCTAGGTCCAGAAACCTCTTAACAGCACAGTTTCTTTCAAAATCACTGTTCTGAAGAGTCCTCTCGTGATTAGAAATTCTTGCAGCACATTGCTTAAATTTAAATTGAGGGATCCATCTCTTTGAGTTCTTTCCCCATTTGGCCCCCCCCAGAAAAGCTTTTGCTTTGTAGGAAGTGGATACTGGACTTCTAGGAATAGGAAAAGTTTGAAAGACATAGGGCTTTCCTAGTGTAGGTAACTCACAATTATTTCCACTTACATTCCAATGTGAGCAAGAAGGTTCTTGCACCAAATCCAGCACTGCAATATCTCTGCAGCTTTCAAGTTACAATTGGATAAGATTACTATCATTTGTCAAGTGAAATTTTTTGGTATTATTTCCTTTTGTGACAGAGAGTAGTAGGAATAGCAGGAATTTTAAATGTGTTATGGTTTTAAGGAGCAGGATCAGAAAGGGAAATTTGAGTGTTATATAAAAGTGTAGAGTTTTGTTGTAATACCCAATTCCTGCAGGAGTATTAAACCATTTGAAAACAATACTAAACCCTTGCAGACTTTGCAGAGGTTCACACTGGAGTTAGTTAGCTGAGCATCAGAGATTGCTAGATTCTAGTGAATAATAAGCTATATTTATACTGTAACTGTATTTTCCCACCCAAGAATGAGAAGGAATTGTAAGAAATTGAAAAACAAGGAAATTGAATTGTAGGAAAATGAGAGGGGATTGTACAAACATTGTGTGCCTCCAAAGTATGTGTGTCCTAAGCAGCCAGCCATGGTAGAATACATTATTCAAAGATGTTGCAAGATTTATTGTATTATTTCCAGTCCAAGCAGAGGTAAAAAGTATTGTAAATCACAATAGAAAACCTGTTTTCAGAAGACTGATGGTTCACATTTGCTAGCATAAGCATTTCACATAGCTTGTATTCCTAAGTACAGGTTTTTATCGAAAATAACCTTGGACTGTTTTTTAGAATAAACTTATTTTTTTCTATGACATGTACACTTGCAAGAAAGCTACATGAACTGAAACAAATTGTCGGGCTTTACTTTTTACAAACATAGCATCAGATTTCCGTACAACACAGATTACTTGAAAACATCACACCTGGTTTTCCCTTTTTAGATGGTTGCCATATGGAAGACAGACAAATTTGCAAATGTTTTCCTTATATCCATGACACTCAGTACACTGTGGCCAACCTACTAAAATAATTATATATTACCCTGCAGTGAGAGCTGGTGTCAGCACTGCTGTTGCTTTAGCACAATGTATGTTTGGTCTCTAAGATTAAATCCTGTTTTATGCAGATAGAGAGCTTCCCCTGAGAACTGAGGACCAACAAGATCCTCACTGTCATCTATTCCAGGCACAGGAAACGTTTCTTTCCTGATCCTGACTTCTAATATAAATCCATAGTAGCACATTCTGGAACACTCCACAAAGACAGATAAATAAATAAATAAACAAACAAATAAGCAAACAAATAAATAAATCTCCACTGTTTGTTTTTCTCTCTTTGCGAATAAAAACAAAAGAACAAATAAATACAGAACAGATGTCAGCCACACTACTTAATATGCTACAAGAAGGCACTCAAAGGTTTCATTAATTGTAGACAGAGCTGAACCGGAATGGAATGAGGCAGACATTCAGCAGAAATGCAGTGCTCCCACAGAAATAAACCTGTGATATAGCCAGGAAGGTAAGGCAAAGCCATGTTAAAAAACACACCTTAAATATTAAAATTATTTCAATACTTTGTTCATTCTCCAGAGCTTCTGTAAGTTTCCTGTCTTCTACTCTCAGACCCATAATTAACTGTTTACTCATAAGTATACTGTGGAAATCTCACTAAAACGTCTCACAAACTGAGCCAGACAGTCTTTTACCATGCAGTATATCTATATGACAGGTTGCAAGAATGAATCAGGGGCTAACTTGAGCCAGTTGGGAAAAGGCAGCCTTTTCTTTATTGAAGCTAGTAGATCATCAAGTTATTCATCTTATCTGTAGTGTCCTTTCTTGCCTTTAGGTCTCAGGAAAATGTAAATCAAAAGCTTTTTGAGTTATGGTTCCTGATGATTCACAAGGTAATCTTGCAAACACAGCAGGGTAGTACACGATTTGCAAATTGCTTAAATGACATCTTTGCTATTACCTTAAATTATTGTTGCAGTAAATCTCATTTTACAATATTTCAGCTTGATTTTATTTTAAAACTTTACCTTTCTCAAGATAAATACTCTAGTTCCTATTTACATACTTTATGTTTCTAAAAAAATTTCTGCTTACTGAAGGACGGACCGTTTTACTTCAAAATGACCTAACGTTCATTTCTTTATGCCAGCATCCATGTGTATTTTACACTATTTCTAAATCCTTAACTAATGCAATTTCTTATACAGAATCATAGTAGGATTTGCTTGAAAATTAACATTCCCAAATTGTTAAAAATTTAAGGGTCAGAATAACTTTGGATTAAGCATGAAGTTTGCCTATATATCTACAGAGTATTACATTCTTCTACAGCTCCTAAAAACAAATATCAATTTTATTAACTATTTCACTCCTTGGGCTTATAGTATAAAGTAACATTTTTTGGTTTGTAACAGAAAATACTGAAGAGATGCAATTAATAATCCCCGTGTTTCATTTTGCTCTGCAAAAATGCAGCCTAACTCCACGAATGTATAGCTGCATAATAGTTCTTTCCAGGTATGCTTTGTATGTATGGAGATCAGCACCTGATAGTTCTGAACATCGGAAAACCTCGGGAGAAAATTTAGTCTCCATTTTTTATATTAAATGTATTATACCTGGAAAGAATAGAGGTTGTAAAAGGCTAAAACTGATTTTACACACCTTTGTATCTGCTTAAAATACAATTAAAAAATACTTACTGAGACAACTGTTTTCAAGTAATTGTTTTTTGGTGTTGGTGGTATTTTTTAATTTATGTCTAGAGAATCATCAGAAAGTGCAGTGGCAAACAATGACAGTTCTTGTAAGATCAGAATGTGCTTTCAGTCTACAAAGACTGGATAGATGTCTTTCAGATAATAGAATCTTTAGTATTTCTGGGATTTTGGTATATGTGGTACATATATTTAATGACATATTTAATATGCCATATGCCTTTCTAATTCTATTTTTTCTGCTTTTCTTTTTACATAAGAATAATTCCTCAAGCATCATTCAAAATAATTCAGATCAATTAATAATAATTAATAATATTTCACATTTAATAATTTGTAATTTTATCAAGTTTATCATGAAACATGCATATATAATTTTATTAAATATTTACACTTGGGTCTATTGAAAATAGTTGGATGTAATTATAACTTCAGGTGATATGATTTCTATTTTCTAACGAGCCTTCTTGTTACCTTGTTACTAGATGTTTTTCACCATTTCCCTATGACAGCTGTAAACCTGCAAAAGCCAATTAAATAGAAAGAAATCCTACATCCAGTGAAAGCAATGAGAAAAAAAAAGAAAAACAACAACAACAAAAAGCTAAAAACCTGCTCCTGTTCTTGCCCAAATAATTTTAAAATCTGACTGGCTGCTTCTGTGAAAAAACATCAGCACTATGTAGTATCTGGCTAAACCCAGGAACCACATGATTAGTTGCACCTGTGCAACCCCAAAGGCAAGAACTTGGCTTGCACAGCAGGCTTGCTATTCAGCAATTGCCTATATGTCTGGAGGCAACATTTTATGCTGTTCTTTGTGCAATAGCTTTCAAATAAACCCTTGAATTAGATAATCGTCTATAGATAGATATCTATATAAATGGAATAATTATTTGCAAACAAAAAACTGCCGTAAGGAAAATGGTTATTAAAAAATAAACAAACCCTAAACAAAACCAAACCAAAACAAAACCAAAAACCACAAATAAAATAAACCCAAGATAATCGAAAGACCAGGCACTGTATCTTCCATCAGATGGATGGTACTTACTAATTAATATAACATTACTGAATTAAAAGATTACTTCCTGATATTTTGATCTTGATTCCCTCAAATATTTTCCAGCCCTAGGGAGGTAAACACCAGAATGTAGATCACTTCCAGAAAATAACACATGGAGTATGATGGGCATTCCTTTTTTAACCAGGATCATTAAGGGAACCTTTAATATGAAATGTATAATGTTAAGAGTTGAAAAATTATTTTCTATAAAAATGATTGTTCTAATATTACTTTCAGAAAAACAAGCTATACTTCATTTTTTCAGTTGTGGGGGGGGTGGTGGTTTGGTTTTCTTGTGGTTTTTATTTCTCTTAAGCCTCAGCGCTCACTGGACAAGTGCTACGTAATGCATTCTAACAGGAAAATACACTGTTCAAATGCTTCTTGGTAGCACTTAATGTAGTCATAGTAGTCAGTGGGAAGCAATGACTACACGCTAGTTTAAGAGCGATAAATGTTACTTCTATTTCACAAATTGGAGAATTCTCTCATTTCCAAACAGAAACACTTAACTGTAGAGATCTACTAGTGCAAAAATATCCAGTAATTGCCCACAGACATCTTGTGGATGATATCTTACACTTCAGAACTTCAAGTGATCTCCCAGTAACTAGGAGCTCAGCAGACAAACCAAGGGGGTGCTCCAAAGGGGTTAGTGGAAATTATTTGTCATGCAATGATGTGTTAGCTGCAGGCATCTCAAAATACAGGCACTCAGTCAAAAGTACTTTGAACTGCAAGTTCTATTATCACTTTCGCAAGCAGAAACTTTGGGAAGTGATGTCTTAGAACAAGAAAAATCTGAGTTTCTCTGCATAAATGTCACTTCTAATGGAATGTTTCAGACATAAGACTGGTTTTGGAGAATTCATTTTTATGAATAATATTCAAGCTTATAGAACGAACTACTATACTAGAGTCAGTGACATATCCTAGATAATTCCTACAACAGTAAGAAATGCACTAAAGCAATTATATAATAAAAAAAAGTTTTCAGAGTGATTTTTGCCTGTATTTATGAAAGCTGATGAACTATGGGGCTAGCCACTTGTCATTTCTTCTCAGCATGCCCATTATGAATATGGATTATGTGAAAGAAAACAAAAGCCAATGGGTTGCAAGCAAATGAAACTTTTTTTCATGGACACTGCCTTGGAGCTGGCTGAATACCAAGAAATTTATCCATCATTTTTAATTTAACAATTAACTTCTTTTGGTTGTGTCCTCTTACTACGAAAACAAGCATGGCTGAGATTCAGTTGCATGCATGTGCAACAAATTTTGGGCTACAGAAAGACTGTCAAGTGAGTGTGGCCAGACTAGTAAACTACACACCAAGAACTGTAATACAGTTGCTATATTTTTTTGAGAGAAACCTTAAAACCTTTGCCAAACCTGTGGTATAGGAGGATTCAAGTGGGAAAATAATTTGAAAAAGAATATACACTTTTTGCTTAAACTCTGCATTGGTTACCATTTTACATAAATTTTCTAGGAACAATAATACAGGCAAATATTTTGCAATCTAGCAAAAGATTTAACTGTAAACACTGTAATTGGTGTGGAAAGTCAGTATTTTTACAATAGAAACTAAACATGCTTGTTGTTTTTTTTTTTTTTGCAAAGATCCAATAACAGATGAAACAACGTTGGCCCTTCCCTTCCTTCCTTCCTTCCCTGCTTTAAAAACGGAATGAAAAAATGAAGGCCTGCACTGTTTGTAACAAACATGAGGCCTGGAGGCAGGAAAAGGGGAAGATGAGAAGGAATTCCACTAACATTGGAAACAGCCGAATATTCAACCGTTTTTGTGGACTTTCTGCTCTGTTCAGAAACACAGTGAAAAGCTATAAGCACTAAGAAAACAAAGGAATGGTGATAAAAAGCTATGATAAAAGTGAAATCTATAGGCAGCAGGAAGTGTGTTCATGAGTTGTGGATCACTAAACTACTCATAGGCAAACCTGGGTATAAAGTAGTCCTTGATTGTGATTAGAGGTATCTGTAGTGATCATTCAGTATCCTTTTCTCCATTTTGAGATCTGTAACATAAAGCTGGAAAGCTGCAGTTGATTGGTTTAAATCTCTAGCAGGAATATCTTCATCTACTAATTGAATAGAAATTGATTTTTCCAGCTGTAACATACTGCAGCCCTCTGACAAGATTTAACAAGCCCTTTGAAAAGTCACGTGCCAACAGAAAATCTTAGATGTTCTGCACAGAAAGCAGAACGGGAATGGAGAATGAGGGGGGAGTGCAGATATGACATGCATCTGTTTGCAGTCCCACTTGATTTTGGATTGACAACTGTAGACAAACTGGAAGGGAAAGAAGCTTTCAGCAGCTATGCAGAAATATCACAGCTTCTGTGCAATTACCTGCACAAGGTAATTCTCAGTCTTCTGTGGAGAGTACAACCAATAATCATAACAGACAGGATCTCAAAAGTTTCAGAAAGCCTTTGGAAAAGTTCTATATTATTGCAGGGGATGGCTTGACTGCTGAGCTGTAGAACATAAGCATAAGACAAAAGATCAGTCTTAATTAGTGAAACATTCCCTGAGATATATTTCTAAATAGAGAGATCACAACAAAATAGAGATCATTGTATTTATGTTTTAGATCTTTTATGGGTCGGATGCTCCAGAAGTGCAAAAGATTAAATATAAAAGGGGAAGGCTAGAGAAACATATACACCTACCTCAAAAGATTAGCAATCAAGAAACTTGTACGGGGGAAAACATGCCATGGAGGTTAAGACCCCTTCCATGATCAAAGCTCCACATGGTTTTGGAACTAGATCTAGGACTGCTCTTTCCAGCATATGGTTCTCCTTTGGAGCCTCAGCAGTTCTAGAAGCAGCATCGACACTAATTCCTTTTGAAGTTTTCTTCTGTCTTGTTGTACAATTTCACAAGTTGGCAGAGACTACTGCCAGTCGCCTGGAGAAGCAGCCTGAATCCCAGCTAGCTTTTCACATGCCATAGCACTGAAAAAAAAGCAGAGAAGACCAAGCCAAAGAAAGAAGTACATAAGGAAGCATTCATGTTAAATTTGTTCTCTTATTTTTCAGGCTTAACAGTCAGATTAGGTGCACAGCTTTCACAGATGAATTCTTACCTCTCTATCTTTGGCTCTTACAGATTCAAGTCCATTGTCATATGCTTTATTCTGACCAGAGGGGCAAAACACAATAATTTTAGAAAATTTATCATGATGGCACATACACAGATCAAAGATGTCATCACGGAAGCATTATCTATCTATTGTATCTTGCAAATGGAAAAATTAGCCCCATTAGAAGAATCAGATTACTGATGGCTAAACATAACTAGTTGATAGCTAGTCATATTTGAAGTTTGTCATTCACTGTCTTCATGGACAGACAAAAAGTACACTCAGCTTTTGGATTAAGCAGGGACTGGGAAAAACATCTCTTCCAACTACCTTCTCCTATAAGAAAGTGGAAAAATAATTCTGACTACTCAAAGTTTGGGAGATAGTTAACAGACCAAACAAAAGACGTTACTTTTACCTAGTGGTTATTTACCCAGAGGAAATTCTTATACTTCAGGGCATCTTTTCTTCCACTGGGTTCTGTTTCCTGATGGTACACAATATGAGACAGTAATTTGCAGTGAGAAATTGTGCATATTGGGGCTTTACTTCTTCCTGTGACTACAGCCTCCAAATTTGCATAAGCACATAAGATGACCACTAGATCCTGAGTCCTTTCATGATGTAGAAACAAGGCTACCTACAGAACATGAACAAGCCACCTGAAAATCAGGAGTCCTCCATTTTTTTTCTGGATAAAATATGGGACTGAATCTAGTTTCCTTCTTACCATTAAGTGAGAACAGACTGTGGCTCACCAAAACTATGAGATTATTCTGGATTTTCTGATGTGGGTCAATCAGTTAAAAAACAAACCATTGAGAAAGGAAGTAGTATCCCCTCAAACACACTCCGGTTGTGTCAAGCAAGCAAAAGCTTGCTGAGCTCAAATTAGAGGCTTTTCCTTCTCTCCAAGAAGCATTGTTTTAAGGCATGAGAACAGATAGTGGCTCTAGGGAAAGCAGAAAGATGAATTGCCTGAGACTCCACGAGACTCTCTAAACCTTTGGATGTGGAATGAACTATTATCACCTCTTCATGAATCTGTAATAGAGTTCCTTAAGCACCAGAGCATACACAGCATTTAGCATCAACATCCAGAAATCCTAGTCTTTGACAGGGATTCAGCACAATGTTTTCAGCAAATGCATTACACTTGTAATGTGCAGTTTTGGCAGCTTGATTCTGCTGTTATCAAGAGAGAAACAACATTTTAAAAGTGAACATTTGCACAGGTACTCTGTTTAACTGCAAGCCTGGCCTCTGATGAACATGAGGTGAACATCAGATCTGGACAACCACAAACCTGTATTCTAGTTGTGAAATAGTGACTAGACATCTGATGTAAGCCAGCACAGACTGCTTGCAAAAAAGAACATCAACTTTCAAACCACATAAACAAAAAACCCAATTACTATTAGGTTTGACTGTTACCTTAAAAAAAAAAAAAAAAAAAAAAAAAAGGAAAAAAAGACATTTCTATGCATGGGGAAATAATCAGTAGAGTGATATTAGAAGAAGGAGGTTTGGGAAACAAATAAGAAAGAAAAAATCCTCTATTATCACAATGCACAGTGAGTTGAAGCTAATAAATTAGAAGTAGCACCTCTATATCCTCTATGCTAGGTTTTTGGTTACCATTTCTGAGAGCACAGTTACATCCATTGTAAAATGTAAAAGCATTCTGCACTGAGATTTCAAAAGTGAACTTGTTTGCCTTGCCGAAATATTTCTGTCCCAAAGGAAAAAATTCTGATTAAAGAGTAATTTTGAACTAACAAAACCAGTAACTTACATAGGACTTCCTTTTACAGGACTTCTCCTACATAACTCCAAAATGCTGATAAATATGCAGGCCCAAACCATGTGATTATTCATGATAACAGTAAGACTCTTTGATAACTGACCCAGTGTCAGTCACATTCCTTATATAGTATCTGACTTCAAGGGTACAATGCAATGAAATATTTCAATAGTTTATCAATGTAGAGTCCTTTAAATTACTCCATTACTGTACACATTCACTTTTCCTACTAAATATCTGTATCTCTTCATCTTCATCTTCTATATAAGCTTTTTAAAAACTAGTAGATACATACTAGAATATTTAAGAAAAGTATAACCTGGATGCTTGAGAAGGGCTGACTTGTTTTCCTCTGAAGCAAAGAAAATTAAAAACCATATAGGTCTCTGAAGTATTACCTAGTAAAAAATGATGCCTTGTGTGTACACACAATTTTACAGCTGTCTCTGGAGAGTTATGCACAAGCTAACTTGTATTATGTTGGAGTGTGTGTTCATATGTCTGTGTGGCTGTGTCTGTGAGTCTGTGCCTGATTGAAAGAAATTAATAGGATATGGGACGAGAAAAAATCCAGGACTTTCTCAATTTTAAGTTTTGTCAAATGCGAAATATAATTATTAAACTGAAAGGAAGAAAGCAACACAGATAGGGAAGGGGAAGGATAATGGCCAAATTACTGGGGAAAATGCCTATTTCTTTATTGACTTCTGTGGGACTATGATGATTTTCAATGCTTGAGGATTAGGTTCTCTATTCACATTTCATGAAAAAGTTAATTATTGCTGCAATAATTAAGAGGCATCAGGAATTAAACATGACTTAGAATACAAAACTATCCCATCAACATATCTGATCAATATTTGTTCAGTGTATTTTCAGAAGCAGAAAACACAGTTCCAAGCTCTCTTGGATTTTCTGCTGAGACAGTCCCATTTCTGCTTTTCTCCATTTAAGAGGGTTAAAAGGTCTGCAGCCAGTACGCCACTGGAAACAACCAGAATAACACCAAGCACAGGGAATTCAAACATGCTGCCTAAAAGAAGAAAACTGCATAAGTGATGATAACATTGTGATAAAATACTTTTCTTTATCATGGTGTTCTGGGGATGGAGAGAGACTCATGTCACTTTTCTTGATTATATCATGATAAAGCAATGAAGTAGACTTACATAGCATAAACTTCAAGATTTCCTAGGAGATTAAAATGGCTTAGATGGCTTTCTCAGCTTGGATTTTTGTACCTAAATCCTTCAATCTCTTTAGGTAATTCCATCCTTAAAACTTCAGCCAGCTGGATTCTAGATTTACCAACATGTTTATATATATGAGTTATATATCAAATTTGTTGCAGTTTGATAATTAAGTAAAAATGTGAGTGCATGTAGAAATTTTAATGCAAAGTGCTTCTGAGGCTGCTGTCACCTGCCTTGAAAGTGACACATCTACCATGAACAGGAATTAAACAAAATGCACATTATATCAGACCTTATTAAACACAAAACACTTGTTAATGTAGCCCTAGCAAGTGAATGCATTTTAAAACAAAGAAAACCCACATTAATGCTGTAACTTTATTTATAGTTCACCTCTCCCTTAAGCAGAGGTGCTATACTTGATTTGTCCATATCCTATGCAAACCCTTTCTGTATCTCTAATATATGTGATTTTTCAACATGTATATTATTCTCCATTTTAATACTACTCCATTATATTATTTTCCTACCAAGAGTTAGCTAAGCTCATTACATTGTTGCTTAGACATCCAAAAAAACCAAGCCATTTCCTTGAACTACTATGTATGTCAATAATCAGTACCCTATGGCCACTGCATATTAGCATTTTATTACTGTTCATCTTTCTGTGCTTAAGTGTAATGAAGTGTGTAATTTCCCTGGAAATATCCACTGAGCCTCAAGGTGTGAATCAATTTCATATGGTCCACCTCTGTCACACTGTAGTTCCAAAAGCATTCTTGTCACAGCTACAAAATGTAGAGGGAATAACGATACAGTATGGATAGGTTTGTAACCCCCTGAGAATTTTTTGTCCCATCAGTCTGTTTAGATCAATGCTGAAACTGTTTACTAGGCACCACCTGTTCATACACAGTCTTAATATTCTATGTACTCATAACAATCCCCATAGGTTAACATTGAAAATGATTCAATAAAAATGCATGTTTTGCATGGTTTCCTTAAACTAAGTCTGTTGGGAAAATACTCTTTCCTAGCCTTAAGGTTTCTATTTTCTATACTAATAATCACTAGTTGGCTATATACAAGGGAATTAGACAAACATGGTATTTTTCCTCACTTCCATTAATCTTTTTTCCTTTATTAAGAAATATCTATTTGTAGTGGCATGGACTACAAGTAATGTACTGGATGATGGAGAAGGGATGGTGGAGAATATTAATAACATTGTACACTACCTATCCTATCTTTTCCACTTGTGTGTTGATTCAGTTTTTCTGAGGTCCAAAAACCAAAACTATAACTTATAATATGGAACTTAACTGTAAACACATGTGTTGATCACACTGATGTACAGAACTATCCAGACTGTATTGTGCAGTCCTCCAAAGCTGTACTCCATCATGGAATGACTCCACAGCAAAAACCTGAATAACTTTCGCTTGGTGAGCTAGTCATCAAATTATACCCTCCAAAAGACACATTCAGAGAGAGACCTGGGTTCACACAGTATTAGATTAAGATGTCTATTAGATGTAGACAAACTCAGACTGCCCACTTGCTTGAGAAGCTTTCTTCCTCCTTGTTTATTTGATTGCTAAGCACTCTTTACAAAACAGTCATATAAGGGGATTTTTGTTGTTTTTAACTTTAATTTTCACAGAGAATCAAACAGAATTGGAAGTTACCCCCGTATGTTCAGAAATACAATGTTTCTGTTTGCTTTTTAAATTTAAATTAGATTCAAGAACAGAAGACATTTTGTACAAGAGATGCAAAAGTTCTTGCTCTGAGTTCTAAAATGGCAGTACAGTTGAAAAAATAGTGTAGTTTCTATTTAAGAGTAGGTGTATTAAGTAACTATAATATTATTTTCTTCACACCGAGTTAGGGTTATTACCTTTACAGATTCTGGTGCTATTATGGCTACCACCAAGCCACAGTTAACTGCCCCCCCCACCCAGGTTGTATCAATACAATAATGCTGTTTTACATGAGAAAGTCTGCTGCCCTTCTGCTACTGGCATCTAGACATTGAAGAGATGTAGAGACAAGAATTAATCTCCAGACAGGAATACTTACCACTGTCTATTCATTATTAATAAAAAAATGCACAAATCTGAGTCAAAACCCCACTAACAAGAAAGGGATAAAATATTTAAATGGACTATTACTTAAAAAGAGAGGTTGAGTTTAATTTTTAGGTATGGATTTATATTCTCATATAATTACCCCAGTTTATAAAAAGAAATAATTGTAGAGTTTGAGAATATTTTTTATTTAGAAAGTATACTTCTGGAGTGCATACTAGGGCAGATGATACAGCAGAATTGAATTAAAGGCACTGTTAGACTAACATTGTCTGCTCTTTACAGGATGGTGGTGTTTGACCATCTCTGTGCTTTAGATTTTGAGGAATCAAGACAGTCCACGATTTTTGTAAGGGAAAAGCCTGATTCTGGAAAATGACAGAAAATTCCTGGATAGGACCCAAATCCACTGAGTTTACAGATTTCTCTTTCCCATAACCATGTGCTACCTGACCAAAATAGAGCTGTTGCTAAGCAACGCCGTTCCCCTTTCCCTCCGGTCGGGTTTCAGGCTCAAACAAAGGCTCGCTGAGCATGTGGCCATGCCAAAGAGCACTAAAAAGTGAAAAGCTGGCACATTAAGCAACAGCAATTTCCACCCCGGATTCCAACCTCACAGGACCAAGTTTGGGGATTTTTCTGAGTGAGGCATAGGGCAATGCACTCTCTTTGCTATTTTCTGCACACAGTTTTTAAAATGAGGGTGAAGCCAGAGCCCTTAGTTTGTACAAACCACATGACTCATGGTTCCCACTTGGCACCCGTCTAGCAAAAGATAATTTTTCTTTCCAAAGCTGATCCAAATGTCGAGGTTTTGTGTTATAATGTGAGTGGCTACCACAGAAATTGTCTTGATAATATGTGTAGGCACTCCTGTAAGACTCTAACAGCTATTTCAGGGTCTGCTAGGTCCTGGCTGTACCAAGTTCTTAACAATTTGCACATAAACACAGCCATTCATTCAGTCATTAAGAGGTGAATAAATTAGGTTAACGTGTTTTTTCCTCGTCGTATTTCAAGTGGACCATATTACGTTTCACTTTGTTAAATTCAATTCCTATTGCTGTTACCATAAATTGCTTCAAAATGTGGGGTGCAATGCAGGTGTAAGATAGTTCTGCATTTAGGTTTTGGGGGTTGTTTTTGCTGGTTTTTTTTGTTTCTTTTAAGATTTACTGCTTGATATTCATGTGAATAAATGATACAGTTGCCAAGACCTTTGTGTTCATTCCTCTGATTATTTGGAGACAAACCACTAAATGCCCTTTTTTCTATTTTGGCAATCCATACAGCTAAAGCATGACAAGTGTACCACCTCCATCTGTAAAGGACACATGCTTTGGTGAGAGATTATAACACAGGATTATAGACACTCCAGCTGTAGTAAACCAGAATTTTAACCCCGGGGAACCTGTGTCAAATGTAGCACAGACAATGCTTTGTCCTAGAAGGCTGAGAGTCAATGCATAGTATGTTTTGCAAGTTCAGTAGGTCATTTAGCTTGCATTTCCTAAGTGGAAAATGATAATAGGGAGTTGACCAGCATAATGGACCACTGCTGCAGTGCAAAAGCTCACCCTATCAAATAGTGAGAAAGTTAAATGAGGATCACACCAACTGCAAGTGAAAAGTTCATAGGCAGGAAAAGCAGCCAAAACCTGTATGGTGGCTAAGATATTATTTAATCCTTGATGCTTTCAACTGAGTCCAGGAATCCTTGTGAAGATAGTAGAGCTCACAGGAGGACTCTGAAAGTAATCCATTTTTACAGGTAGTTATTTTTCAAACTGTCATTTCACTACCAACTTCCATAAAAGAAGTTACCTGGCTCCCCTAGAAGCATTGTTGTAAATGTTACATTTTGTGTATTGGCAGAAAAATGTAGAGAGCATTTGAAAGCTCATGCATGCAACTTACATATTGTCTACTATTAAACACAAATATAATGATCATTGGCTTTTTAATTAGGTTTTGTTTTGGAAAATAATACTTCATTTAAAGATAATGGATAATATTTAGGGAAATCATTACTTTTTCTAATTTCACGTGCCTTGAAAGGTTAATTAAATCAGAATTACGTCTTGAAAACACATAACACCAACAAATCAAAACAAATGTTTATCAACTTTATCTTGGTAACAAGACATGAGAGAAAGAAATGAGAAAGTTAAACACAAAAGATTTTTCCTAAAGGAAATTTTATCTAAAATCTCATGTAACACTAAAAAAAACAACACCTTTGTAAAAGTCTCATGATGGATATAGCTGTCTGGAAAATTCTTTGTTCGAAGTTTGAGTGTGTTGGCTGTTAATGTACTGTAAGATTAAATTTCTATATACATGATTAGAACTGAGTCAATTATTCATTACCCTTAGCTTATTTGAGAAGTCAGTTTTTATATTTGTTCACAAATATGCCATGATTTCATTAATGATTTACAATTGCTTGACAAATTATTTGTATTGAAAAGAAAAACAGTTTTGTCCTGCAGCTCATTTTTCAACTATTAATTATGAATATTTTGTATCCACTGTAGCTGGTCTCAGAAGTTACATTGTACTTATTCTATGTTGTGACTGGCTGGCCTAATGCTTCCCAAGCTCAAAAAACATATTTTGCTGGTTTTGAATTTTTTTTGTGAAAAAAGTTGTGATTTAACAAATACAATTAGTATTGGTCAATGACCTCTTTCCCCATCTAAAAAATAATTTCAAGGTGGAGTGTAGCCACAGACTTCTGGAGAAATAGTTGGTTTGAGCTAGAGAAAAAATGGCCTTTTTTTCTTTTTTTTTCCCATTTCCATGATATTTTGTACTAGAGAGAAAATCTTTAAGACTCTGGCAGAATGATACTGAAATCGTGGTTTCAAGACCCTTCCTAGTTAAAAAATAACTTTTTCATAATGATAGCACCTATAACAACTGGGTAGCAATATAAAAAGAAAATAGGTGCAAAAAGCAAATTTCTAAAGCAATAGGTCATTCTTTTCAACAAATGTGAAACCCATCTGTTCTTTCTCTCTGCCTTTCCAAGAGCAATTTATCTTGAAGAGGCTGGCTGGTTACCAGTGATGCCTTAAAAATGTATGGACTCATCTCAATGTTTATTCTAAACTATGGAATAGAGACAATGGAAAGGAACAGATAATTTTGGTAAAAGATAAAGAGCACAGTGTGGTGTTTGAGTCATGCATTATTGAAATGGTTTCCCAAGGAGTCAGTCATTTTAACTAATTAGAAACTAGTTTGTTAGTTTCCCGTCCTGACGTAAAGCTAGTAATTTGTAACTATTTAATAAAGTTGTTTTCCATAGTAGTGGCTGCTTCCATAGGTGTTATTTTGAAGACTTAATACATAGTTTACTACAACAATATTTAATTCTCAAAGAGGCTGGGCACGAAGCATAAGAATGGTGCAGTCATTAGGAACGAACTGCAGTAGACAATTGGTTATGTTTACTAGCTTTCACAAAATTATATTCTAGCACTCAGAATGGAGAATACTTTCCATTTGACAAATCATTAAAGAAGTAGTGTAGCTTTATCTTTCCTGCTGCTACATGAGGTTTTGTTCTCTTTCAGTCTAAGATTTCGAAATAATCTATTACTGAAAATACTGTTTTGGCAAGCCAATGGGTGAAACTATGAACTGAATGGAAATAAGTATGCTAAATGAGGAGTATACCAGTAGTTTGTAGGTAAATTATTTTAGCTATATTTTTAGCTATGCTCAAATATCTGCCTACACTTATATCATAAAAAGAAACACATTATAATATCATAATATATGGCAATATCACAAAATTAGACACTCATTCCATAAAAGTAAAATAAAATACTGGAATTTTCTAAATATTCTGAGAGTATTATAATTTTGTCTTTTATTAGTCATTATTTAAATTAATTTGCAGTATAAATGTAGTTACTTTTGAGAGGAATACCAGTCTTTAATTCAGCCATTAACCTTTCACATTATAGTAATGATTAAGACATTATTATCTCCCCATTTTACAGCAGTTATATAATTTAAATGAACTCCTATACACTTAGGGCTAAACAGGGCAGCAAACAGCAGAAAATGGCTATGAAAATAAAGGTATTAGGAATAGGCATTCACCAGCACAGGTTCAGGTACAAGAACACGATGCAATTTTGACAGCACTGTGGCTTTTTCATTTCTTTCCAAAATGTTCATGCCAACAACAGTTTAGTCTGTTGCAGTAAAGTATGTGTCATCACAGTCTCTTGTAGAAATATGCTTGTGTGTGTATATATATATATTTATATGTATATATAAAAAATATATAATTTCCTACAAGTATTTCTATTTTGTGTTCTTTATGCTTCCTCAAGTTTTCTTGCATCCAATGAGGAGAGAGAACAATACTGCCAGATACCAATACCAGCAAGATTAGGAAATATAAATTATAAATAGCATAGCAAATAATTCATGAACTATCTATTGGATAGAATTTGTGTGTTTAAAAGAATGAAATAACTTCTTGTAATCTTATCAAATATACAAAAAGATTTTAGTTTGTTCATATACAAATTGTTACTACTAAATTGAATGGATAATGTTAAATATACTGGTCACCTAGCTCTGATAACTGTCTGTCCTCGTTTCCCTGTGATAAAAGCAATCACTATCAGAGAAGCATATGAACTATTAAGTTGGTAAAAGGTAAATTAAAATTTAGAGCCTTTTGAAGGTATGGTTGTGCTGCTGGAGATGGCCTTCTTGTAAACAGCTTTTAAATCCAAGAAATCAATGATTAAGCTGCTGAGGACTGTTTTTCCCTCTATGTGGCAGCTAAAAGGAGGACCATCTTTTCTCTCACTCTTCCAGATACCAGTTTTCAGATTCTCCTGCCATATGTGCTGGGAACTTTTTTTATTCTCATTTTACATAATCATCCAGTTCCACTAAGGGGAATCTGCCATCTGCCTAACCCTTTGCTGTGTATCCTACTGTTTTACTTTGAAGGGATTGGCTTCATTTTGATATGCTGACATAAGTCCTTATTTGGAGGTTTGGAAGGAGTTACTTTAATCCCCAGAGGAAACTGTACATAATTCTTTCGAGTTTAATACTCCCGTGGGCTTGAAAACTTGTCTATGTTTTGTGTTTCTGGTACACACTTTTTTTTCCATTGACTAGGGTTCATGACAATAGTAAACAAGCATCCCTATTAACACCTACAAAACTGTAAGAAATTATGAGCTTTTAACTCTCACACCAGCAGTTAAAAGAGATAGATCTAGATACTTTTAGAAGGACATGGTTTTTCATGTAAAACGATGTAAGGAATATCAACATTTGTTATTTATTCCTCTACTTTCAATTATTACTGGAACATGAGCATTCTTTGGAGTCAGTGTTCAGGGTGCCCCTCATAGCACTACAACTTTGAAAACTCTGTCCTCTCTTATAATATCGGGTCAAAAATGGATGAACTTCTGCAAGATATGTTAGTGAGTCCTGAGATCAAATATGCCACAGGTTTGTGTACTACAGCTTGCTCACTGATTTGTTGATTTAGGAAGCAGACTTCTTCAAAATAAACCACTGAAGATAAGTGCATTCTTCCACTCATACATTTACCATCCTTGGTAAATCCAGCTGGGGGCTGAAGAGAGTAATTCTACAGATACATTCATCTCTTCCTTGGCTGTATGTACAGTCTGGTGAATATATGTTCTGCAAGGGAGAGCACAGAGGTAACTTTAAGATGGTTTAGATGCTCCTGAGCTAGCTTTAGAAATAAGAAAGCATGTATCTGACTCTGCATGATCGCGAGATGTCATTCCTGCAGTCAAGGAATTTGGATGCTAGAGTTTTTCCCATTTTATGATTTATTTTTCTTAAACAGGCTTTTTCTTTCTCTCTGGAGATAACCTAGGCTGGTCATTGCAAGTCAACACCTCATTGAAAGGTGTTCAATATTGGAAATTTGAAATAGTGAAATACAATATTGGAACCTCCTGGCTTTTAGAGAAAACCCAGCTATTATGTGGTTTAGCAGAAAATGCTTTAAGAACATCATAGAATAAAGAAGTGCATTTATTAGAATACAGAGTTGAGAAAAAGTGAGATAAGATGGACAATTTTTTATCTTTTTCATATTCATTTCATGAAGCTTCCAGATAGAGGAATGTAGCATGTATTGTTAAATCAGTGATGTCAGGTACAGTTTCAGTTTATTTACTACAATAAAGAGGTCTCTTAGTGATATCTAGAGCTCCTTCACTATATTAGTAGCATTCAATTATTGTCAGTAGTCTGAGCGTAAAATTCTTTCAACAATCTCTGCTGTGTACGTATAATATGTAAAGAAACGTACCTTTTTGCTGATCAGTTATAAGTAGTCGAAACCTGTACATATACTTTGCCAGACGCTTGGGTAACTTATTTGTGAGGTTTGAAAAATTAGTAAATAAGACCTTCCACAGGATTATATACAAATTCTAACATAATACAAAAACCTGCCCGTGTTTAACTGGGCAACCCACCATTTGCATTGAAATTATCTGAGTTTTTATCTGAGCCATGACAATCGTAAAATTTTTGTGGAGAGCTAGAACTTCTATTCATGTATTTCAACCTTGAATGCATAAGACGCCTCCCAGTTAAGTAAGAATTTGTTGGTCTCCAGTGAAGAGATTCTGAGGTTCTAAAGTGTCAGGCAAACATAATCTGCAAACTTATTGTGTCCATGTCTCACATGTACCTAAGCATAAAAATCTCCCAGCCTTACAAATACATATTTGTAGACAGTTGTTATTTTCCAGGCCCGTGTCCTTGTGTGGAAGGAGAACTGCCTCAGTCATCCTATACATTGTAAGCAACCATATTTCTAAGTGGTTCATACCAGCAAGATTTCCAAAAATATCCCTCTGCATAATTCCTTTCCTACAAACATGAACACCAACAGAATGAACTATTGGAAGGTACAATAACTGTCATGATGTGCCAAGGATGGGCTTGGGGTCCAGTACTTTCAGGTCTCCAAGCACAGAGGCCCTCATTCCAAATTACCCACTTGTAAACAACAACAGGTTCCCAGTGGGATCTTCTAACACACCTAGGTGCCTTACTCTCCCCAACACTGTGTTGAGAATTAGAGACTTCCATGTTTTGAAATTTAATGAGCACCTACATACTTTTTAAAATCTGCCCCCAAATCCTTCAGTGTCTAGCTCAACACCAGCTCCCAGAACACTCACAGCTAGGACTTCCAAGAATAAATTTCACATGTATTTATTCAGCACTTACTGAGAGAAGATGATCCAGCAGTTCCTTATTCAGCTCAAAACTCTTTTCTGTAGAGCCATCCAAAATGTAAAATCATCCTGGTATAACTCTTCTGCATTTGTTTCTCAGTCTGCAGGTCTGTGACATTCTTCCCTGACAGATAATGATGCCCTGTTCTCCAGCTGTACAGGAGATCTTGTGTGTAAGAGGTTCTCAGAAAAGCCTTTAGAAATGGGCTATTTTCTTGTGCAGAGGATCATGTTCTACAATTCTTATCAGTTCAAAGTGAAACACTAGAGGAAGCAGAACTCTGTTAGACTCCTTGGCTCTGAGTAATCACGAAGAGCCAATGGTGCCAGGAATAAATCATATGAAGAGAAATACTTTAAGCACAGAAATGGAGCTGTGAAAACCTCACTACAGTTGGAATGCTCCAGAAACAGAGAAGACAACTGGAGAAGGTTTAAAGAGCGTTCAGCTTTTGGGTTAGGACTACAAAACAAGGGAGTTATGGCAGTTTAAAAAAGCTACAAGTTATCAATCTTAATTGACTGTTTGTGTGCTCATAGCTCATGCAAAGGGCAGTAAAATGTGTTAGTGTAGCACCAATTAGAAGTAAAAAAAAATCAAAACCAAAACCCTTCCTGTTTACCTGAGCCATGCAAATCTTTTGAGAGACAATTTGGGGCTGTTTACTGTGGCATACTTTCCATTCCATTGCATTAACAAAGGGTTAGGCAGATACATACCAACAATGTAAAATGATTTTACCACAGTAAAACACAGCTCACCTGTCAACTGAGATCACTGAGTCACCACCTGAGTTAATCTGGTTTATCTGTCTTCACAGACACTCAGTAATTGGACTCTGGGGGGAGGTGGGGGGGACTAAAAAGGTAATATAAGATTTCATAATATCTGATTTTAAACCCTTTCTGCTTTGTAATGTTTCCCAAGTTATTGCAAGTAAACTAATTATGAAATTATGACCTGTCTGTCTGAGTAGAAAATATGTGAGTTAAACATATAAGAGTACAAAGAAAGAGGATGAAAAACAGAAAAGAAAAAAAGAACAAACCACAAAAAAATGCAAACACTGAAAGATAAAAGAGTGAAGATTCTAACTTTCTGTTCTGAGCCTGACTAAATCCTATATCTAGTGAAAATTTTGTTTGGAAGTTGGTACAGTATACTCAGGCTACTGAAAAACACACATATACATTTTAATAAGGTACATCAGATTCTGCTTTGAATCATTCGAAACCATCGGAGCAAAAAAAAAAGAAAAATGTTTTGATCAATGCCAATCAGATGAAATTTAAAATTGATAGGTTTAAAACTCCTCAGTCCTGAGGGGCTGACTTTGGTACCTCCTTGTTGTTTGCATTCAGTAGGTGTTTAGAACTCCAAACTGAAGAAAGAACTCGACTATGGCAGCTTTTTTCAGCTTTCTCTGTAGGGAGCAGATAAAATAATACCTGAAAAGCCAATCTTGTCATTTCTGAAGGAAAATAACCCTTTTCTTTAGGCCACTGAACAATGCTACTTATCCATTTCATGCAAAACTCTAGTTTCCTACTCCTTCTGGTAAAATCCAGCCAGCAATTCTAATATTTCTTTCTGGAATCGCAGTTCAATGAGATTTGGTTTTCTGAATCAAATCAAACAGAAAGCAAGCTTTCTGGTCATTTCTGTCCCTAAAGTCCTAACAAGCAGTTCATCTGAAGCCATCACAGAGCTGGACAAATGAAGAACTGGTAACGGTATTTTTTCCTGAATGAGTTTCAAAATATGGAAATATTATTTTTCTGAAAATAAAAAATGACTGCACAACAAAAACATCAGATGGATATTGGGGCAGGGAATCTTGGTGTTCAGTCATTAGCATTTAAAAAAGAAAATTAGAATAAAAAGCTAAAATAGTGCACATAAAGCAAGACACAAAAGACAATGGAGATATTTTAAAAAGTTTTTCCATTCTGTTTTATGTTTCTGGCTGTTTGCCAAGTTTTAAACAGGACATGGATGAAACGTAGAAAAGTTAGAAGTGCCTTGCTTTTCATTCCTTATTTAGAAAAGAAAAAAAAAAGTTTAAAATAAGAAAACAACAGTGGATACAATATTATCTACTGCTAGCAAGCCAGAATGAGGTATCTTAGGGCTAGGTTCTTTTTGCAGTTTATTGAACCAGGAAATGTTGGGTAAAGATCTTACATTTAGTTGACAGTGCTCTGCTCATTTAATTTTTTTTTCTGAAATGTTAAGAAGAAAGGAAATTATACATACATATATTTTGCTAAAGACTTTAAAAAAAAAATTAAAATGCACTTAATATGGAAAAAGTGTCTTCTGCAGATGTTTCCTTCAGCTAGATAAAGGAAGAAAATGTTAAATGATTACAAAAGGTTTCTTTATCTTAAGGCAATTAATAGTCACTCAATAGCTTATACTTTAATATTGTCTGAAAAATTAAAACAGGGTTGTGTTTTAGGAAAAGAAGGACTAGATATCACCTGTCAGAACATACACCCACAGTTTTGGGTTTTGGAAAACACATTAGCCCAGCCACTAACCACACTCAGCCACTAACCACATACCTTGGAATAGTCACAGTAGCATTCTAAAACATGCTAAATATCAACTCAAATATAGGATAGTAGAGACCAGACTCAGTAGAAAATGTCTCTGTTTTTATAATGTCCAATACTGGAGGGCTAGAGGGTTCAGACTGTGGTTCTTAGCCAGGCTAAGAAAACTTTTCCTCATGCCACGCGTTATGTCCCAGGAAAATTATGAAAAGCCAAGGGAGAAGGTCTTGTTTCAGCATTAAGTACAAGGTCCAGGTGAGTTTCCAACTAGGTAGAAATGTACAACATGGTGCATTACTGTCTGACTATAAACACTCAAACGGTATTGTCTACATAAACCCTAACTCTGTTCTACAGCTACTTTAGCATAAACCCTTAGATATTCAACATTTGTTTCTTTCACATAAAAGTTATCACTCATCAATACTGCTCACAGAGAGGGAAAGTGGCATTGCTCCCATCACAATAGTTAGCCATAATCACCACCGATGATAAAAAAAAAATGCCACCTTTTCAAAAGTAAACTACCTAAGCACCAGTTTCTTCTAAGATGACAGACATCGATTTACAGTTTATAAACCTCCTAATTCCAAATGGCAAGCAACCTGTGCTGCTTCCAGTCTTGACATCTACCACTGTAATAGGCAGAGGATTGTAAGTGCATTTCATTCCCTACCAAACAGGTTCTGATGCTTCTGTTCTTTGAAAGTGCAAATTTCAGGTTATTGCTGTCATATACATCTTCTTAGTTCTATTAAAAGAATGAGGACATATGCCAGACTGTCGTTCAGAACTGCCAAGAACCCGTAACAGTGGTTTAGTACTAAGAATTTCCATCAGGGCTATAATCCCCATGTTGTCTTGAAATCAAAGAGCTATATGCGCAATAAAACAAGAAAAAAAAAAAAAGCAATCTGGAGATAGTGAATAGAGCTCAGTCATTTCAGAAAAAAGAATATCTCCAACTTCTGAAGAAAAGTATACTGCACATAGCCTCCACTTCAGTCCATATACAAGTATCTAAAGAACACAGAGATCACAGGGAAAGGCAAATATACACTAGTCAGAATCAGGGGGAATGGTGTGGTGAAGTACGTGGATTGCTTCAATTATCCATGTTCCTTGATGAACAAGGACTGTGTGCACTTGAGATGTCTCTGTAGGAGGCTAATAATGTTTCAGATGTTGGGATATCAATGGTAAAAAGGAGACTAGACTAGAAGATTTAAGCTACAACATTTGAGTTTGGTGAAGATTTCTTTCAGTGTCTATGCTAAACCATGGAGGTAATGTTTTCGATCACAGTACAGGAAGAGAATTAAACATCCATTGCATATCTGCCTAATGACAGAGAAAATGGGACCTTTTGCAGAGATGTAGCTGAGAATGCAGGCTCTCCATTAAGCTTTCAAGTGAAGAAACAGGTGCAGCCTAGAGTAAATTATTCATTGGAAGCTGTGCCCTTGACATCTTACATGCTAGTATCTATCACTTAGATATCTGCGGCCAAGGATTATCAGGTGTTGAGAAGAAAACTTTGAGACAAATTTTCATGCTTCTAGCATGTACGAAAAGATTTTGGTTTATGTCCACTCAGGTGTTAATCAGTATCCACAGTTTAGATAATACTGACAGTACAAGTACTTGATACTCTATGTTCGTTTTTGCCTAGGTATCAATACCATATTTCTGTGCTGAAATGGCTGTGGGTGTTTCTGTCATTGTTGGTTAGTTTCTTGGGGTCTTTGGGGGGTTTTATTGAGGGTTGGGGCATTTGGATTTGAGGTTTTGGGTTTGGATTTTTTTGGTGGCTTTTCACTGGTTTAAATAAGTGTGCCTTTAGGAGTTGGTTACACAGGGACCCACCTTTGTTTTGCCAGCTTCTTTATTGGGTGCCCATCTTGGTAAGTGTGCATGTACCTAATGAATATCATTGCAATAGATCTTCTGGTTCCATAAAGCAAATTAATGCTTGAGGAAAGTGTTACTTTAGTGCCATTGAGGCAGATGTCTTTGTCATGGCTTTTTTTCTGGTACTTTTTTCTCACATTTGTAGATTTAAGATGTGCTATAGAGACAGTGTCATTTCTCAGTTCTTCATGGCTGTAGACTAAGTCCTTTTAGGTATAAAAATCCCTTTCTCTTAATTTCCTGGGTTGCACCCCAGATCCTATCAGCTTAGACAGCTTTCAAAATCCGTTAGTAGTTTACTGTCTGTGATCTACAGGATCTGAATTTCCCCAGAGTTGTACAATATCACAGCAACTTTGTATTAGATACACTAATTCGAATCACCAAGAAATTCCTTAAAAAAGGAGTTTTTTCTCTTTTGTGTATTACTTTTATGTTCAATGCTCCTAAACAATGTCAGCACTAGACAATGTGATCCAGTATCTAGGAATAATGATTTTAGAAGCCATACTGTAAAATCTTTGTTTTGTTTTAGTATGTGGTGTCCATCTCTTTAATACTTTTCCATGGAGAAAATTCAGTTCCACAGCTAAAGAAAACTAGAGGGAGTTACAGAGAAATTTGATGGATGTTTTGTTTGCAGTTCAGTTTTGTTTGGACTTCTCTGTTACCTAAAGACAAGTGATGGAGGTCAAAATATTTCATGTTGTTTGGAGACAGAAAGTTCATTCAGTTTAGATACAAGTTCTCTTAGAAACAAATCTCAAATAATTAGAGAAATGCACTTTCAAACTCTGTAAAAGTTTTGAATTTGCTCACTGGCTTGTGTTTAAGGAATTTGGTATAAATCCATCTGTCATTTCAACTGAAGACAATGATTTGAATATGGTTCTCAGTACTGCAGCATCTGAGAAACAAGATGGAGCATCTGATTTCAATGATTTGTTTAGTCAGTCTGTTCAATGACTGTGTCTTGCTGTTCAATGTGAATGTGGAATCCATTATTCTCCTCCCATACATTTACTAGACTCTCTTAAAATGAAGTGAACTTTCTTCTCCTGTAAATGATCATTTCTGCAAGTGATGGTAAATGTTGCAGTAAAATATGGTCTGTAGACTTCTAATCTTTATTCATCTCATTGCAGATGTAATCTGTTGGATACTTTCCCCAGAAATAGAGGCAGGTTCAGCTAATAGTTTCTTCCAGTATTTCAGAACTGATTGATTTTATAAAATAGCTGCATGTCCCTAATCTTTCAACTGCCACAGGATACTACTACAAGGAGAACCTAAAATTGTCACCCACATTGCTCAATTTGCCAATGGTGACTAAGGCTGCATCACCAATTGGAAATTCTTGAACTACTTTTTCCACTGATCTTACAAAAATGTCAACTACGTAAAAAAGCTTATTTTTTCACAACAGCAGTTGATAAAAATGGATTTATTGTAGGAGCAAAATCCTACAAACAACACTGCACAACCTTCACTGACTTTGCCTTTAACAATTTCTCTATGTTGACCAATTTCTACATGTTACGCCTTGCATACAGGGTAAGTAGCTACTAATATTCAGTCTGTATATAAGCAGATTAGGATTTGGAGAAAATAAGATAAAATATTGGGTATGGATATATTTCTAATATTAACGGCAATACAAAATTCCCTCTTGAAGAATTTGTTTTTCAGCACTTTCTCTCCCATAATCTGTTGCACACAGCTTTTTATAAGGTAAGGAAATTTGCATAGCCATTGCCTTCAATCTTCAGAAACTCACAGAAATATTCCTATACTGTATTTCAACTGTTTTAGCAATATTCTCACACTGTGTTCTGTGGGAAATATTGTTGCAAACATAATGAGCTTGAGAAAATTGGCCCAACTTGTACACTGGTATAAACTTGGAAAGACTTCATTACTTTAATTTTAAATAATTTTTGAGGACAGATTGGAAATATTTAGTTACACCTTCCTCTGCTGGGCTTGCAAAATTAAAATTTTAATTCTGACCAGGTAAAATAGTAAAACTAATCTAAGGCTACAGAACTCAGGTTGCATGGTTCAAGGACATTTCCTAATTACTAGAAGCCATATAAGTGGCTAAAAGCCCAGCCCTGACAACAGTAAATAAAACAAACATGATATGTCTGCAGAGAAAACTGGAAAAGGTAGAAGAAATAAACACATTTGCAAGGAGGGGAATGACACTTGGGGGCAGAATTATAGGGAAATAAGTGCTCTCAGTGCAGACAGCACAGATTTGAAGGCATAGACCTGATAAGCTGCTTATTAGCACAGAGTCACAGGGTAAAGGCTATCTTGCAGATAACTACAAAAAAAAAAAAAAAAAAAAGCATGATAACGTAGGAAGAGGACACTGGATGGAGACTCGGGAACAGATCAACTTTTTGCATGAAGGAATTAGAAAACAAGACTGTTATGGCTCACAGCCAGACCACAAAAGTCTTGGGAACTAAAAGCAACTCCAGTTGATGGGCACTTGGTAGCAAGAGATCACAAGTGTCTCTTTTAAACTTATCCAAGTCCAGTTAAGAGGCAATTAGGTTAATTAATTAGGTTAATTAATTGCCTCTTGACTGGCAAGGTTTTTAGTGCAATGAGAAATTGCTGAAGTTAATTCAGAGCAGTGATGTAATTCGCCAAGTTCTACAAAATCTTGGGGCTCCCTTCAATTGACTTTATAGGTGGTGCCTAGTGCCTCATGCCTACCCTGATCCTGCTACCTACCTCTAAAACATAAACACACATTTCTTGGTACAATATTTTCATTTTCTTCTTTTACTCCCCTTCTTCCACTGCACTGCTGAGGCCATATATATAAAAAAATCCCTATCCTAAATATATTGAGTTCTTCTACAATAGTGTATGATTACAGTCAGATCTAGAAATAAACTGAATTAAGTATTTTATTATTTTGTAGAGACATACCTACCTGACAAATTCTTAATTAAACTGCATACATTTAGTCTTTTCTTATTAATATTGTTATAATTCCACCAGCTTTATACGTGCACTGCTTACGAATAAATTTAATACTATCCTTAATCATGCTTTGACACTAATGTTAAATTAGTGTTTCTAGAACTAAACATGCTGAGATTCAAGAGAAAGCTCAAACTAAATATATATTTTTATCAGTGTAGTTCTACATGTCCTGCATACTAAAAAATATGCTGAAAACAAATGGGAAGTTCAGGCTTTTTCAAAGTAAAAAAGAAACAGCTAGTAATAAAGATCACAATAGTATATGCGGACTTGCATTCTGTCAACTTGGTCAGGAATATTTACCAGGAGTAAGAGGAAGAATTGATGGATCTCTACTTACACCATTAACACTGTACAAAATAGTTTATGTGGTTTTGAGTAACACAACATTGTCACAAATATACTTGCTCTCTCTCTGAACACCTCTGTAACTATCCAGTATGGAAACTGAGTACACCTAAGTCTCAATCATAGTAGGGGACTTCTGGACACACACAGGCAGAAACGGAAAATTTACAGGCTATGCAAACTAGCACATCTGGAATGAAGCAAAGCTGAAGAGAGACATATAATATGCCTTTTTGAACTTTTAAACACTTCTAAGTTAAGCACTTATATCCTGTTTGGATCTGGTCCTTGACCATTGGAGGGAACTCCTTTCTACCTTCTTAATATCAATCTTGCCAGTCCAACAAGTCACCTTATCTTCCGTTACCGCTACAGAGTCCAGCATGTATACAAAGTCAAGCCTATAATATCAGTTACAATAGAAAGGCTTTTCTTTTTTTTTTAATTTCAGAAGCATTCCTCTTTTTCTACCCATCCTTCCTAAGAGGTATTAATCAAAGACTATCATAGCAATATCACAGCAAAGAATGAACTCCATCTTTCAGTAGCTGTAGTTGGAGGCAGTTTGACAGTTTGTAGGTTGGCTTGGTTTCTCTGATCAAATCAACCTGGTATGCCATGTCAGACTTTTGGGCCACATAATTTGCAATGTGTAAGTTTGATAGACCTGCAAGTTATGTGGTAGATAGGCTTTGTAACACAGCTATAGAAGAGTGTGTAGTTTTATTTTTAGATACATGACTAGTCTCACAAAATATTTCATACCTCGTCAGCCTACACATGCTTCTTCAGAAATACTAGACTAAATTTCCCATGCTGTCTTTTGAAAAAGTCCCATAATTGTACCAACACCTTCCAACCTTGCATTTATTCAGTTACCTAAAAAACTGCATGTAAATCACTAACTGTGAAAATATTCAGATAGCTATAAGCTGGGTGTAAATTTTAATCTACTTCAAATTTGTTCCTGTTCCATGAGAGGAAGCATATGAGAAAAAGAATTTCCTAATTTCTAGAGTTCTAGTTAATTTCCCCTCCACATATATATATACACGTATATTATACATATACATGTATATATGTGTGTGTATGTATATACCCCCTCAATAAGGAATTCTACTTTATTTTAAGTGGGTTCTTAGTCTGAGCTCTTGCTCTGGACTAATTTCCCTTGTTTCTCTGGCTTATAGCAGTGTAGCTTTGTGGCAGATCAAAGATCTGAAAGCTATTGTTTTCCATTAATCCTTCTGAATTACTTTTTTTTAAAATATAATAATATTGCCAGATAATTTTGCCAGAAACAGTCTTTGTGGATGCCTACATGAGTCATATTCTAAAACAAGTTGCCTTGTTTCTTACGCAAAGCAGACTGACCCCAATGCTTCCCTTCCCCCAAATTAGAATATAATTTCAAGTTTTAAATCTATTTTTCCTAAATCCTGCCTAGTCTGCATTTTTAGTCTAATGACCTTCAATGTCTTCTGGAAGGTGAATACTACAAAAAACTAGCACCAGTATTCTACAAAAATATAATATCCTTCCTTATAATTTACATTCCTTATAAAAGGTCTCAAGATTTATTTTATAGTTTAGGATTTGGAAACTCACAATTGAAAAGCTAGGGAGATGGGAACCACAAAAAATCCACTCCTTTGCTCCTAGTGCCTTTTTTGTATCATAGAAACAGAACAGTGTTTTAAAGTGTTTATAGGGGACTACTGTCTCAAATATTATGAATATGAATATTATGAATATGAATATTATGAATATGAAGTCATTTTATGTGACTGTTAAGACCCATGAGGCTGGCATGATTTGTTCTCTTGCTTCCTAGTTCTTGGAGAATTATATGCTCTAGGAGCAGAATGCCTAACTCCTTTCCAAGACAGCTACGCAGGGGTAGCGAAAGCTCCGTAAGTCTCATTGGTTCATGTGAATCAATGGTCAACACCAGCTTCCCATTTAAAAGGGAAAAAAGAAATGAGAAACAGATAATTTTTTTTCTGCTTTCTTTCTCCTATTCTGTATTTCAAACTCATGCTCTGGATGAATTGACGTTAATCCACCAGTAGTCCTGAAGGAACACAGGTTGTCAGTTCTTTATGTGTTTGTCTGTTTTGTCAGTAGGTATCTTCAGCTATTTTAAAGACAGAATATTCTGGCACTTGGAAGTGAGGTTAACTGTTCAAAGTTACCTATCTAGTTTAGGGTGAAACTGGGAAGAAGCAACTGAACCTAATTTATTATACTCTAAATTTGCCTCCTGTTTTAATATTCAGCTATTAACATAAAATATTAATTCTAATATACATTAAGAATAAAATAAAACATTACATAACAGACCAATTAGTTAATAATTTCCATGTTTTTGAAGGTATTGGTAACAGCAGCCCTCTACCACTCATTCTAATACAACATTCATTTTTGGTGAGGCAATTGTTAGAGGACTTTGGTTTATCAGTTGTGCAAAGAGAACTGAGCATAATAATCTGAAAAGTTTGACACAGTGTGAATTGATTTTTCTTCTTAACATTTCAAGCCCAGCAAAGATAAAAGGTGACCTCATAAAAAAAGTTTGATACAAAAATGGAGAAAGAACAAGTTAGCATTTTGTTAAAATTTGTTAATTCTCTGCATTACAATAGGAACTTTCTGTTGTGGTTTTATGCTGCTGCTGCAGTGCCCTCTGTCTTTTCTTGTTGCTATATACATTTGATTATCCCATAAGATACGGCAGTTTTGTTTCTTCAGAATCAGGACAATTTTGGCTGATATGTCTGTTCTTTGGAGTTTAGCCTTTACCAAAGTAATCAACATGTAAGAGTTCTTCCCATAAACTGGGATTTATTTGACATCTTCTTATATAAATGCATGAGTTATTTAAACCACTTTTCCACAAGTCTGTTGGTTAACTTCTAATATTTTTATTATCATAGTTTAAATGTACTCATTTCAGCAACTGAGAAAAACTATATAGACTGAAAATGAAAATTCATTGATAATACTAAATTAAAAACTATCAGGTGTTTTATTAATATAGTTAAAGGATCACTTCATTTGATAACCGCAATAATGTTCAGAGGTGTTATTACACTGATTATCACTTAGTAATTAATACTGTTACCATGAAAATTGGAGCTTTGTGTTGTTCCATATACCCAGAGAAATACCTAGCCCATTGGTCCATATCACAAACAATATTCTGAGGATTTGGGATTCTGGTTTCAGATACCCCATCTGTAAGACCTGGGCAATATAATTATTGAATATGCAAAGCAATGGTATAGATAAATTATCTGAGGCAAGAATCTGTTTTCAGTGGAGGAGAGAGCCTCCCTGCTATATATGGAAGGAAAAAGGTTAGAAAAGGCAGTGCTGAAAATACCTTAAAATGGCAACGTTCTAAAAATACCTATGCATCTTGCTTTTCTATAAACTGTGAGTTTTCAATTCTCTTAAAAAAATATGGCCCACTTTTGCTTCAGAAGGCTTTGTCAGTGTGTCAAAACACTGTATGCTGTTTTGTGTAAGCCCTGTACTTTGTATGTAACACATACAGGTGATATATACCACATGACACCAGTTATTATGCTCCTTTTTTAAGAAAATTAATTCGTTTTTTTCCCCCACCCTTTTCACTCTCCCATTTCCTCAGTATTACAGCATCACCCAAGAGAGCTCTAAATGATGCATAGCTAGAACAAAGGCAAGGGAATCTAGGGCACTGCCAGAAGACTAGACAGCCTTAGTTTCTGCTGTAGTATGTAACAATGCAGAGTATTAAACATTTACACATCTGCTTGTTATCAGAATTGCTTATCTTGTACTTTTTTTAATAATAACTCCTTTGATTTTACTGTAGCATGCAATCTGTTCTTAGAAGGAAAGAAATGTAAAAGAAATGTTTCCAGTTCCAGATAATATTTTTTCCAACAGAGAAGTACTATATATATACATATATATACAAGGAAAGGAAAACACAAAACAACTGTGAAAAAAATGTAGATACAACAGATATTTTTCTCTTCCTTCTCATTCTCCAAAATCTGGTTATATAGGATTGTTTGTAACAACTGCACAGACAGAAGAAAATAAAAAAATTTGAGAAGGTACTATGGTTAAATTTAAACTACCACTTACAGAATTTTTTTTGTTTCCTGAAGCATCTATTTTTAGCACCATTAAAGAATGCTCATTGTGTAACATGCAAAACAATAGGAAAACATGTCTCTAGCAGTGTTGTTCATTATTTTTTCCCATGTCTTCAAAAAATAAAGTGACAAGTGAAAATTTGAAAACTATTGTTAATCAAAGTTCAGTGTACAAAAGTACCTGGTGACAAGATATTTTCAATATTGTCCCAGAAGAACTAACAAGTTAAATAAAGCTGCACTAGTTATTTGTCTGGTAAGTCTCCACTAGGATGACAGTGGAAGCGGCAATGGTAATTTAGTACTTAGTTTTCTTCTCTGTGTGGCAATAATGAACTAATGTTATAACACGTTACTGTGAGGTACTGGGCTGAGAGAGGCTGTTAGTTATCTCGGAATAGTTAGTGGCTGAAATTTGACTGCCTGGAGGTCCAGGACGCTTTAGTATCAAATATGGATGTTACAAAGGATGGAATTTGTCCAGGAGATTGCAACTAATTGCACACAGCTTACTCAGACTCCTCTCGTGTTTCAGTCAGAGTTCACACTGTCTTTTTTACCCTAAGTGCTTTATTAGCTGTGAAGTCTTTTGTCATTGCAATGCCTTGTTCAGGAGTCAAAGTGGTGCTGTACACAGCAAGAAGTGATCAGCATACACAAGATGGGTACACGCTTGTGAAAGGCTTATTCCCTCAGCAGATTTCAGTGATGTAGTGAGTCTGGTGTGCAGCACCGCTCCTGGACTGAGGCCCACTGACTTCTGTTGGCCTTCTCCTACATGGTGGGAAGGAAATGTGTATCACAAACGGGTGGCACTTACCAAGACACTTCATTAACAGATACATGCAAATCTCATCCTGTGGCTCATAGTTCGGGCATGAGGTTTGTTTTCTTCTTGGTGTTCTACAATACAAGTATTAAACTGTGCCATAGAATTAAAAATTGTGTTACTGTAAAATGAACTCTTTCCTGGACGTACTGTAAAGATTGCCACTGATTCCAACATCTCGAGGTGTATTATAGAGCAAAACAGGCCAATACAACAAGAACATTTTCCAGGTCCACCATAGCTTAGAGAAATTGATTTAAGTCCATTCATTCAATTCAAACTATTAGTGTCAAATCCAGGGACAGAAAACAAAATCAATATAGCCATTTGAGAAGCTGACAATGTTTGCACCTGAATTCAGGGATATTAGAGCACACAGCCAGCATTTAGTGATGTATATAGAAAGATTATTAATATGATGTAATTCCATCACCTCTACCAGGATTTTAATATTTTTAAGGGGTCTGTGAGATTATATTTCCCTTTGCCCATAAAAAGACATCAGGTCAAAAGGGTCATGCTGAATAGTCCATTTTAGGTATTGAGGTTATACCTAAAACATTTTCCATGCCTAGGTTTTCTTTCTGGTCAATGTCTCCAGAACAAAAAATGTTGAACATACTGTGTCAAACTGTCTTATGAGGTTATGCAGCATGTGTATACTTACAGGTACTGACCGCAGTCCTGCTCAAATTAGAAAACTGTGATTGACACACATTTTGTTAAAATATGTATGAGTTTTGTTTGAAAATGACAAAAAAAAGTTCTTTTAAGAAACAGTCAAAATTTCACAAACTTATCAAAATCCTCTGAACCTGGGATACTTTAAAAACAAGATATTTTGACTGCGATAACTGAAAAAGATATGTTGATTAGCTATAAACAAACAAAATCACAATTGCGCTGAAATAAAAAAAAATGTTTGCTTAAAAAAAATTAAAATTTTAAAACAAAACTTGCTCCCTAAACAAACCCACTGTAACTTCACTGGCTTTAGTTGAGTTATTCCTGCTCATCCAGCTGCAATAAGGGAGAAGCAGGCCAAGTATCTGTGACAAAAAAGAAATCTTCAAAGTCATTCATGCTTTTCTTACAATGTGTGCCTCTATATCACTTTAAAGTAAGGCCAAACACTCTCTTTCCCCCTCCTAAGAAAAGGATTTTTTAGTTGTAGACACTCTCTTCCCCTTCACTTTACATGAATGCAAAAGATCCTTACTTACTGTATCAAAATGAAAATTCAATTTACTTGAAGCACATGCTAGACTTTCTTCTCTTAAATTACATGGGTATGCTTTTTTAATTATAAAGACCTTTCAGAAGTGAGCGTTGAAGCCTGCTCTCAAGAGAAGTCTATGGTTAACCTTCTGGTTTCCTGTGTTGCTAAAATGAAATGCAGTGTATTTTTTGCTCACACTAGATGAACTATTAAATATCTGCATTTAAATGAGTGTCTTTAGAACTGTTTATGCAACAGAGCTCAAAGCTACTGGATTCTTTGAGTGCCAGGAAATAGATGTAGTTTATTTTCTGTAGTTCATTTGAGCTGCTGCTCTTGGGTATGAGACAAGGAAGGTAAAAATTAGAAATGCACAGGTAGGAAAGCTGAAAGGTATATAAATACAAACTCAAAATGAGTTACTTGAAAAGCTCATGAAAGGTCTCCAAGTGTAACTGGCTGGTCAAAATCTTGTAAGTAAAACTTTAAAAAAAAAAAATCTTTCAAAATCCAGATAGGTGTTCTAAAGGAAAAACTCGTTTTACATTATGCCACATGCTTCCATCTACATAATTCAGTTAATTTTTCATTATTTGTTACTTTTTTGGTCTGAGACATTTCTGGAAAGAAAAAGCATTAAGGTCTCATTTTTTGCCTAAGTTAAATTCAGTGAGAGATAACACATAAACAAATCCATAATGCTTATATCCCTATTAAATTATGTTAATATAATCAAACTAAAAAGTATAATTAGACATTTAATTTCTTGTCAGCAATACAGAACAAATCCTGAACTGAGTGAGGCCAGTCACCCTGCAGACCAACATTCACAGGGCTCCTAACTCAGTAACAGTCTTGCTACTCACTGGCAGGTAGTATGTGAGTATGAAGAGTGATTGCACTGGACTGAGAACAGTATGGTGCAAGAGTCAACAAGACAAATACCTAGAAGAAACTAAGTCTTACATGGTTTTTATGGAAAGGTGTAGTGTTACAGTACAGAAGATGAATGAAGTAACAAATTTCTGTAGAAAGCATGACATGGTCAAGCTGACATGGGAGAGATAGAATTTTAGTTGCTGATTTATTGTTATCATTTATACGTATACAAGTATGGTGCCATCACCATGCAAAGACCATATGACAAATAGATCTTGTACTCCAACCAGTTTTGGTTTTCCTTGTTTCAAAACTCAGTTTCAATCTAATTATTCTGTAAAAATATTTATTTATCTAACAGAGGGTATTCCAAAGATCAGATGCTTGGTGTAAGAAAAGAAACAGATAATAGAGGAATTTCAGTGTTTCTCTGTTATTGGATGTTCCATTTCCACTTTGTCCTTCCAATGATGTTCCATTTTAAATGTTTTTTTATTAACTGAAAGAGTAAAAACCAATGAGATGAAAATATGCTTTTTTTCTCATTTTGTCAAAGAAAACTAAATATCTAATCAAGTCGAAAAAGATTTCACTTTGTCCAACAGAAACAGAAGCTGAAATTATTATACAGCTTTATTCTTTGCCAATAGACCTTTGTGGTCTATTACCACCACACAGGAAACAGTTCACCTGGTACCTGAACTTAGACAACTACTCTTTCTTTCTTTATTCTTCTTCTATAACAGTGATTCCCACCATCTTAGTTTTAATTATCTAGATAAAGTTTTTCTTTGCTTTTAAAAAGTATGGGAATTTTTAAAAGGTCTATATCTCCTTTTTTTGTCCTAGCAAGTTTCACTTTCTGCACTTCACTACATTAGCTCTGTATCTGTTAATGTTCCAAATAGATCGTATTCGTGCTGACATTTATTGACCCAGCTTTTGATTGTCCTTCCCACATGCCATGTTTGTTTCATTTGTAAAACCAATTTTATTGCATCATTTGAATATGCACTTTACTCAGTATAACTAACTCTCATTTCTACATCATTGTGTTGTTACAAAATGTTGACTCTCAAACCATCTATCTTTCTTTCCTTAGATGCTGCTCACTTCTATCTGTGCCAAAAACTCTTCATTTTTTCCTGCACTCAGTTCCTTGTTACATTCTTTTATATAGGAATACAAATATATAATGGTACATTTTATTCATATATAAATATGTAATTATATATTTAATTTACATGCTTGCGTATAAGCGCACATACTTTCCTGTAGATTCTGAAGCACTGATTGATTCAATGATAATGATTTTCTACATGTTCATCCATACCGTGGTGTGACTCCCCAAAAAGAAGAGAAAGGAATAAGTAGCAAAGGCCTTTCACCAGATATAAATGTAGGTAGCTGTAAACTAAAACCACAGAACCCCTTCAGGCACCTAGGGCTATTGTTAGTAACCAACGCACATATAGCCACTAATTACAACCATATGGTTCTCTCTGCACCATGCCAGGCAAACTGAATTACAACAGTATATGAAGTCCAAGCAAGTCCAAGTCAGCTGTAATATAGTATTGTGGGTCTGATTTTAGGGCTCTGTTCTCTCATATGCATCTCATTGCTTTAGTTGCCCAGTAAAAATGGAAAACCAGCACAAATTAGTCCCTTGACTCCTGCTGACAGAGCACTGTTGCCTTCTTGCTCACAATTTATCCATTCCCTCTGTAACATTTGTCACTGTGTAACTTTGAAATGCTCCCAAATAGTCCCATGGGGTTCTATGAAAAAGTTCTACAGTACTTTCATGAGTTTTATTTTACAGATATGTATAGAAGTATGACCAAGAAGACTAATGATTTTAGCAAGCCAGATCCTAAGACTATTCTTCCCTCAGAATAGGCCCTGGGCCAGACTCTGACTGGCAGTGCTACCGGAAAAGAGAAAAAGATAGTAATGGTATTCTCTTCCTACACAGTTCCTCCCACAAGGATCAGACAAAACTGCAGATCCTGTATTAGTCAAGATCTGGAGCATGAGCTCAGTTCTACATTTTAATTTGATGCCACACACCAACTTACTGATTTGGATTGAATTCTTTCTTAGCTTCTCCATTGACCCATAGTGTGGCCTTGGTTAAATAACTCATACCTTGGTGTTCTTCATCCCTCCTGCTTTCCATGTGAAGGTATTTTGAGAAGGAAACAAATCCAAGGCGTTATTTAACCATTTTCTACTTTGTCCATTTAGGTTGCAAATTCAGCTGGAGAACATGTCTTGCTATGCCTGTATCTACAATGCTCATTCCAACAGGACAGCTCTTAGAAAACACTGTGATGCCATTAGTAGTCATATACTCCCCACCTAAGTGATCTTTTGTATTCACCTTTGCATTTCTCCAGTCAGAATTCTCATCTGTCTACCCAACAACCTTGAGAGTAGAGCATTTTTTATTTCACTGCATGAAGGGTATAATCCTAAAGTGATTTTCTGAAAAACGATGAACGTGCTGCAAGCATGGAGAAATACTGCTTCTTGTAAGTGCATGTAGAAGAGGAAAATTACCTGTGGGTACAATGAATTCTGCTGCTACTTGAAGCAAGTAGTCTATTACCATACTGGCAGACTCATCAGTCCTTTAGGAGATGAGACTAAGGAAGATTGCTGTAAATAAACTAGTGTCCAATCTAAAACAACTTATCTTTTATTTCTGTTTTTTGGGGGGTTGTGGGTTTTCTTAGGGCTGGGATTTTTTTGTATTTTTATGTTTGTTTGGTTTTTTTTTTAATTCTTTATTTAGTGCAAATATACTTTACAACTGAAAAAAAATTATTCCAGTTGAATATTCCAGTTTTCTTTCATGCAGTTAAAAGAGTCTGTTTATTTCCTTGCTCAGGGCAAAATGAAAAATAGAATCATGGAACTGTTATTCTGACTCCATTACAAAAATATTTGGCACAGAAACAGTGGTACAGGATATACAGATGGAAGATGTAGTGACTAATTCACCTAGCATCCTCTGTCACTGGAAGCTAGAATGTCTGACACTCACAAATAGCTTATTTAAAGGAAGGAAGGCAGAGAGCAAATTTATGTTCAGCTTGGTGCAGATCCTAGTGAGGAACACAGGGAAGGGTATGAGTTAATGACAGATAAAGATGCTCACTTCCCAGTAGGGAACAAGAGAAAATTCTTTGACTACTGCAAGTGCAATCTTTCCAGCAGCAGACAGAGTAATAATAAAACCACAAATACAATTATTCAGGTGAGCAGTTTGCAAAGAGCAAGATTGTTCTTTGCAATCCAAGCAAAAAAAAAAAAAAAAGGAAAGCAACAAATATATGTCAAAAAAAACCCCCCAAAAGAGTCAGATTAAGCAGCCAGGAAGTTTCCAGTAGTGCTTATTTCAGTTTCCTCCCTGCCTTCTCTCAATTTTCTGTTTTTCTTCAGCTTTTTATTGTTAAAACATGAAGCCAGATCCATAACCTTTATCCTTATCTTCAGTGCTACCTCTGGAAGAGAGCTGGCTCTGGGCTGCTAAGACACACTTCTAAGACAATGAAAAAACAAACTGGATGAGGAGGAGTCCTGTAACTCTGAGGTTTTGTAATTTTTTTTTTTTTTTAACCAAATTGATTTCCAAACATTTTGGTTTGACCCTGCTGGAACAGTAGTATTACAGAATTTAAAGGAGAAATCAGTTTTCTGAAGTGGCTGTTCTGAGAAAGAGATTGTGATCAAGACATCCACAGATTTTTTTCTTCTTTTCTTCTTATAACATGGTAGAAACATATAACTCCTGAAGTAGATAAAGATCAGCACTATGTTTCTCTTCCCTCTGCTTCTAACATAAATATCTATTCTCCCAATTTATTATTCCTAACATTTTTAAGTATTTGGAGTTTAACCTCTTTTATATACCCTCTTCTTCAGCGGTGTGGGATATGAGCTTTTAATTGTAAAGCCACTTCACTCTCAGAAAATAGAGTATTACTTATTTATAATGACAGTAAAGAAAGATGTGGAAATCTGAGCTGCCTTGTTAAATCAGTATTTATTGAAGATTGCACTAGGTTTATCCATGCAGATAGATTAACTGTTTTTCAAATATCTATTAAAGAATTCCCCTCTTTTCATATTCCCACGAGATAATTACTGCACCTTTAATGCAATGCAATTTTGCAATTTGCAAACTATTTGCAATGCAAGGTGGGAACGGATCTTGCTTCAATAATAGCTTTTAAGTTCTTGATTTGGTTCTTCATAATCTGATTTTTATACACAGTGCACAAATTGTAGCCACTTCATCAATGTCTCATTAATTTTCTCTTAACAATGCACTGGCAGTGATTAATTTCTGAAGACCAGTAAACAAAAACTTAGCCTTGAAAGTGATTAAAGCCTAGCTGTAAACTATGTGCATGCACACATTAACTAAATATTGCTATTATAAATTCAAACACTGCTTCAAAAAGGAGTGTTCAGATAGAAAGGAATATGCAACAGTAGCAGAAACTGTGCAATATAATAGTGTTCCTTAGAGATTTTCACTACAACCAAGTATACATGAATATGACCTGTAAAGAAGGAATCTTCTTTGGAGTGACATTGACAGGTAACTAACTATAAGAATAAATTAATTCTCAATGAATTTGATGCAACTCTGCAATCATGTAGGATGAATTTCAGATATGTTTTTGAACCTGTGTTCCACTGAAGTAAATATATTACCCTAAGTAACTATGGTGACATTTATTCTTGTAAAATACAACCCTAAAAATACAGGACTTGTAAGGCTTTGTGTACATCTTGATTCCCACTCTGAGTTGAATGTTTTGAAGTGTGGTGCTGTCAACCTCAGTAGTAACAGTAGTACTTGATTAAATGTTATGATTAAAGCAATGAATTTTTTTTTTTTTAAATCTATGAAATGGCTTCTCTACTATTTCACATTTTGTAATTCAATGTTGAACCAAAACTTTGGAAAATATAATGATTGTGAACACAACATCCTATTAGATTTAATTTGAAGGATTCATAAGCTAACAATGCTGCAGGCGAAGAAACATTCAAAAATGAAAACCCTGAAGAGTGTGAAGATACAAAGGAATACTGAAGACATTTAGGGAGATATACTTCTTTCGAGTCCCAATGGCAGTGCTCTACACAAGCAGAAGTTGTGCTGAGAATGGGAGCGAACTGGGAAAACACAGCCTACATCAAAAAACATAGAGCTGTAGCGGTTCTCATCTGTTGAAAGGGCCACAGAAAACTTGGTCTTTATAAGCCCTTGTATAAGTTGTACATAGGGTACTTATGCAAAATTAATAAGGTTTAGCAAATTATGGATTAAACATACCTAGCTGAAAGTCAGGCTTCTTTTAATTTCTGTTCCCAGTGATCTACACTGTCACGGAGTATGAAATAAACGAAGAACTTACAACAAAAGTTTTTCTTCAATAGAATTCAGTGTTCCAGAAGATTATGAGCCATACAATAATAATAAGAAGAAGAAATTCCACACACACTCCATTCCAAGAATTCTATATTTTGTTTTCTGGTTTGCTTGATTAGACAGTGTTGACACTGAAAATCAAGATGTTGGTTTCTGAACTGTCAGCCTCGTTATTTTAAAAGGTTTTTTCTGTGATAATATTAGGCAGAAGATACTTTCTAGTGATGTACATGTAAAATTCTAGAATCTGATTTAAAACAAAATAAAAATCAAAAAGCCCACTAAATTACTATAACATTTGGGTCTTTCATTCCAATCTCATTATTGCCATTATTTGTTTCAAAGAAAAACATTATTATTTTAAAAATGTTTGAAGAACAGAGAAAAATAGTGTCTGAATTTGATAGTGTCTCACAAATTTCAGGTGATTGTACATGATTTAGAATCTTTTGATTAATCTTGTCATTCAGGCACATATTCAACTGGGGAGTGGTGTCTTTTAAATATATATAACTCAATTAGTATCAGGGACTAAAAGAAACAGCCACATTTAAAATAGACCGGGAGAAAAAACTTTAATAGGAGGTCTTTAAATTTTGATTAGTTTTTCTGCAAAAAAAATCAGTTGGAAAAATCACTTCTATCATGTATAATCTACCCACATCCTTTATTTTTTCCACTATTTTTTTTGGAGTTTCATTGCATTCCAATAATCAGCTATATAAAGTAATGATTAAAGTCAGTGACTTCATGATGGAACACTAAAGTCATGGTGTATTAATCCTAAATTTCACTCAGGAGAGTAAGTTTCAAATTACATATATGCATATTTTGTTCAGTATTTTTAGGATTGTAAGATCACAGGGAGCATTCAAAGTACTTAGCAACACAGCTGTTCAGGCACAATACACCCACTCACATATTCTACAGAAGGGATTTTTTTGGATTTCCCCTTCCTTCTCACCCTCTTTAATTTGTTCTAAGAAGTAATTAGTTCCAATTAGTCATCCTGAGACTTGTTACCATAGTTTAAGTCAAAGATTAAAATACTCCAAAACCATAAGGAATGAATTATTGAATAATTTGTACCAGTTCCAGTGTAAAAAATTTGAACATTCTAGGCTGAAATACAGCGATCAGGATTCAGTTGCTTGTAGAATTGCATAGCTTGAACATGAGGCAGGCTATTATTTTTTTTCATTGGGAATGAATCGTTTTCTGTAATCAAAGATTCAATAAAGGACCCCCTGAGGCCATCTATGGCATGTTTACAAAGAGGTATAAACTCTATCAGAAAGAAAAAAAATAATAATCTGGAAGTGACACAACTCAGGAGTATTCTGAATGTGGCACTATTCAGATCACTGTAAAATATAACCACTGCTTCCTTCATACTCTTCATCCAAATTAGAAGTTAAAGGGTAATAAGCTATGTGCCTTGTAAGAGATGTGAGGCCAGCCTGCTAGCAAATTCTTGTCTTCACTGAGACTGTCTTACAGGCCCTGCCTTTCAGCTAATCTTTGAGATTTCCACAGTCTAACAGGTTTCTTAGAGAATTAGTTTGCAATATTTTAAATTGTGCATCCCTATATTCCTCCAGAATATAGGACAATTTTCTGGGACAACTGTTTTTCCGTCTAATCAGTAGAAATAAATTAATGAGCCTAACTTTCCTCAATAACCTTTGGACATTCAGGAATTACCTTATACTATGAATTCTTGAAAGTCCTCATGCCACAGAAACATTATCCTAGCAGTTATTACAGAAAGGAGCACAGCCTCCTCAAATCATCCAATGGCTTTGTGCTACAATTTCTGGCTTTGCAGATTGAAACTGCAGCCATATTGCCATGATCTTGCTTCAGGATTTATCATCAAAGAGTCTGCAAAAGCAACTCAGAGCTCCAAGACAAATATCCTTTCCATAACAGAGTTGATTTGTGTACCCACAAATCTCCCTGTTGTTGAAAGCTGCAAACGTTTCTCAGGAAAAGACAGTAAAATTGCTCTGCATGTTCCACCTGTAAATGGTGATCCATCTCACTAGCACAACTGCACAATAATGTTCAGTCTGCACCCTAATGAGTCCCAGATCAATGACTGTGACATCCCTGTTTCAATATTGGTGAGTGTGGCCCTTGAGCTGCTGCTTATTTATACTGTCTTAAGTGATGCCACTGTCATAGGACTGGCAACAATCAATATTTCATTAGTAAAACCTTCAGCTTGTTCTAAAACCCAATGGTTTGCATATTGAAAATACATTTTTTTAAATTATCTTTATGATTTGGTACCTTGATTTTTTTATCTACTCAACATAAGTTAACTATATCTCCAACTGCCCAGGACATAATGCTTAATCTTCAAGAGTTAAGAGTATTACAAACTTCATATGATATAAAGAAGAAGAACAGTTATCTAAACCAGCTGTTGCTGCAAGAACAAATGAAACAGAAAGAAATGAAAAAAAAGGCAAAAACATCAGTGCAGAAAAAAGTCAAGTAAATTAGCGAGCATTTAAATGTGTATTTGCACATTTGTTCAGATATCAACACAAAAACCTGAAAGATAAAGATGCAGATCTCAGTAAATTTTCACTCATAACATACTCCTCTTTCATTGCTTGCCTGATTTTCATTCACTATGAGTTGTATTTTGGTTTTAGACTTGGAATATAAAATATTCCAATATAAAATCAATGAAGTCACAACTACTGCTTTAGTTTTGAAAATTCCCTTAAAAAGCTATTTTCTACATAACTTTATGAGTTCCACATTGAAAACTACTTATTCCTGTAATACCAAAACCCATTTTTAGATTTAGGATTTCTAAACATTGTAGTTTGGAACAAGTGTATCAATGCCATAATTACTCAAACATATAGAAGTTAATTATTCATTATATATATGTTATCCAGTGAATCTAACCTTTTGCAGATCACAGAATAATTTCATTATTGCGGAAAAATCTTGAATTAATTACTACAGGGAATATAAACTAATACAACAGTTTTTACCTGTCTAAGGTTTAACAGGAAATCATTTATTACAATTATTCAGTACCTGTGCTCCGAGTTTAGAACTATGATTCTTAATTACAAATAATCAAAAAGAAGAAGGTGGCAAACCCTTGAAGTACAATAAAGATGAAAAAATACTGTGTGTGTGATGAATATCAGAGAATAAAATAAAATTTCCAGGTTTTTTTTTAAGGCACCACTAAAAGGAATGTATGATTGACATAAATAATTTTTAGAATTAAGACAACATTTACAGAAGCTTTTCTGCTTGAGTGCTTTTCAATTTTTTTAGTTCATTATTGAGAGAAAATATTTAGCCACCTTTATTCCATTTCTTGGTGTAAGACAGGTTGCATTCGTTGTTTAAAATTATAAACCCAAATAGTCAGATTTCAAAACGCATTTGTGTCTGCTGGGATGGAGATTTCACAGTCTTTGAAATAATAAGCTAAAAATGTATCCTTCCATTTCCTCATTACCTAAGCTATTAAAATTGAAATACTTTCTCAGGGAAAAAAAAAAAAAAAAAGATACCGCTCT
>NW_010533821.1:59962-118665 GCF_000687285.1 Phaethon lepturus
CAGTTTGAAACTTCAGTGAGAAGGTGGGGGGTGTTACATCTTTCTCTAAATTAAAGAAGTAGTTCTACCTTTGTCAGCTATTAGTGGATAATCACAAGTCTTGATCTGTTAAACATGGAACAGAAGCGAGAAAAAGCACTGTAAGGACTGAATACTCCTAAGGGACCTCTTCTGACAAATATGAGGAACGCAAAACAACAGAAGGGATTGATTTTACATACCAGTGTTGGTAATATACAGGGTGCAAGAAGGAATGGAAAAAATGAGGCTGTAATAAGAAGCAGTATATCAAATATTAAACAGAAGAAATCATTTATTTTATGATGAGAAAGAGATGCACAATTGCACAAAGAACAGAAGTGTTATGTTGAAAATATGGAAAAATAATAAGACAATCATAGAAGCAATGTTCTACACCAATTATTCGTAATGAAAATTGTAATAGACTATTCTCAGAGAAATTAATGGGAAAAACAGTGAAGTTCAACATCTTTTAGGTTTAATTGATAGTTTATTCTTATGAAAAGGGTAGACCATGTGAAGATAACTCATTTGAAACAGCAGCAATGTACATCCAACAGTTGTGATTGTACCCTGTTGGTGTAAACAAGCTTACAATGAGAAACCTAAATGAAGATGCTTTAATAAAGAGAGACACTCCCTTTGTATGTGTTTTGTGGAAGACAACTCAGAGCATATTCTTTGGAAAGCAAGGAAGCCTTCAGCAATGTAAACTTAATATTTTGTTTTTCTTTTCTTTTAAGAAGAAGTAACACTTGAAGGCATGATGTAGCAAGTGTCCCTTCTGTAAAAAATGAAAACTATTTTCATTACCAACGAATAATTGAATGAGACAGTAACTGAAGTAAAATGGATAGCTTTAATTCCTTATCTTGAAAGATCAGCTCAGATATCCAGTAACAACATTTGCACATATATCTCCAAGACTTTCACATACAGCTTCAATGAATATAAACAATGAAATATATAACCCATTTAAGTGATATATAAGTCATATAGCACATGTAAATAATGTTTTAATGCCTGTGTAAATATTGTATTAATATCTAACTTCTGTCATTATGACACCTTGTCTCCCAACACCCTTCCCTGGAGCAGTATCAGCAGCGTAGAGAGACTGCCATCACTATTCCTACTGACATCCAGTCTCCTGACCAACATTGTCAGCAGAGGCAAGATGCCACTCACATTGTTCATGTAAGGTACCAATGATTCTCTTGTATCACACTGCTGTTGGTGCACTGAGGTGGCACAACTCCTACCCATATTCAAAGAGTTTTTGCAAGATTGACTGTTGCTATCAGATGACCTAGGACATTAAGTTTCCCTGGCAGTCTGTCAAAGCCATGGCATCACTTATGATCCTCTGTTGGTTATCAGTAATCGCTGTATGGGTTGCTCATCTTTCTTACCAACTCAGTAAAGGTTTGGGTTTTAACATGTTGTCAGCCTCCATTACTGTTTAGACCATGCATTAAGTGTTAGATCTGCCTTGACAGATAGTCCTTTAAAAGAAAACCTAAGTTTAGTAGGCTGATTGGTGCGCTGGGCTGGATTTCATTGCAACCTCATGTATAAGATTGTTAAATTTGAAATTCCCAGACTGAACTGAAGGTAGTTTCCCATCATAATCTGAAAGATACTTTACCAGGGAGGATGCAGTTTTGTCTAGGCCTGTTAACTTGTGTCTTCTTCAGCTGTTTTTTCCTTAATAGCCTTTTATGTTTCTCTCAACATGAAGACTCCAATCTGGGGTTGCCTTTTACACAAGGCACAAAATAAGATGAACGTTAATTTCTTTGCTTCCCTCAAACCTGAGAATAGGAATCAAAGGATTAAGCAACCACAGGCTGATCCTCGCTGAGCAACGAGATTTACAAGAGCAGTTTCAGCTTGATGATCAGCTATGGTGTTGGTACTGCAGTTTCTTGGTTACATCAAAAAGGAAATGGGTATTATTTGCTGTATCTTATCTATTGTTTCTCTTTAAAATAACACAGTTAATGTAAAAATTGAAATGACGGCTTTTATTTTTAGAGAAAATATACTATATTCCATTATTTGTTATTCATTATTAGTTCCATTGTTTATTTCTTATTTACCAGCCAACCACTACAATGTAATTTTCAAGTTATTTATACCGAATATAACTATGGCTGGAATCAAATAACAATACTATGTTTAGGAATAGAACATTTGCCTCAAACATTGTTGGAAATACCTTCAGTTTTAATATTTAAAAAATAAGCCATTTTAGGGATATTTTCTCCACTAAAATGAGCTCTGCTTATTGAAAACATGTCTTCTACTTTTATTCCAGAAAAATTCTAGTTAAGAAAAATTTTGACTGCTTCATGGAGTACTGTAATTTGACTTATGACCACAGTTGAATATTTTGTGAACATTAGAATATTTTAGATAAGTCAGCCTTAAATTCAAATGGAAATATTAATGAAAAGATATAAAAGGCAGGCATCTGGTACACTTATAATTTGGAACTTCATTTTAGAATTATCTATGGTCATATCATATCTTTCCTACCACAGATAATGACATAATGCTTAGCCGTGATGGGAAAAACATAGAAACATAAAATCATGGAATCATTAAGGTTGGAAAAGACCTTTAAGATCATCAAGTCCAACCATCGACCCAACACCACCATGCCCACTAAACCATTGTCCCAAAGTACCATGTCCACACATTTTTTGAACACTTCCAGTGATAGTGACTCCACCACCTCCTTGGGCAGCCTGTTCCAATGTTTGACCACTCTCTCAGTGAAGACATTTTTCCTAATACCCAATCTAAACCTAATTGAGGTCATTTCCTCTCGTCCTATTACCTTACTTAGGAGAAGAGACGAACACCCACCTCGCCACAACCCCCTTTCAGGTAGTTGTAGAGAACAATAAGGTCTCCCCTCAGCCTCCACTTCTCCAGGCTAAATAACCCCAGTTCCCTCAGCCGTTACTCGTAAGACATGTTCTCCAGACCCCTCACCAGCTTTGTTGCCCTTCTTAGGACACACTCCAGAACCTCAATGTCATCTAAGCATATACTTAATTGTTAACATATAATCAAGTACTCTTGACATTAAAGGATTTATGTCTGCTCAAAGTGCTTGGCTGAACTAGGGTCCAATGAAACAACATTAAAAAAGTCTCAGATATGTTTATTACACACATAGCCTCAATATAGAAGCAAGGATCTGGCAACCAAAGATTGGCCCTTTTCTGTTTCATGTGATTTGTGTCTTTAATTGTCACTACTCAGTCATGTTTCTCAGAATCAAAAAGTGATTCATGGAGCATGGCAGCTCAGTCAAACAGCCATCCCCCACATCAGCTCAACTCATTTTTCCCTGCACATTGCTCTGAAAGGGGTTGTTCCTTCACAGATTGAAACTGAGCTGCTAATACTATGATTAGGATTTCTGAATGATCTTGTAACACAGTTTCTGGAGTGCAGGCAGATGGACTCTCCATCCATTTTTGAACAAGTCTATACTGTCTTTGATGCATGAATGGTCTTGTAAATAAATTATAAACTAAATAAATTATAAGATTGCCTCTCACATAAAGACAGTATCTATTCTTTTCGCTCTCTATGACCTAATTTCTCCATCTATTTTATAAGCATATTCTACCGTACTTCCTTTCTCTATTCTGCTCATTTACATTCCATTTGCATGGTAATTTTTTCTCACCCAGAATATTTATTTTAAGATATGTCTCATTTTTCTGTTGAAATGTATATTTAATATCTGATTTTGTATGATGCCATCAAAGCATACTGAAAAACCATGGCTACTTTAGGAGGATAATTCTAAATAGTTTAATCACAAAAATAAAACCAGCAATGCAATATATTGTAAGATCTATGAATATTGAAAGTTGAGAATGCATGCCAATATATTTTGTGAAAGTGATATAAGGCCACAAAATATATACTTAATTACTCACGATTTCATTCTGAAAAAAAAGTATGTGGGTTTTAACTATGAATTCCAAGTGTACTTCAAGTTACAGTGAAACAATACAAAGCCACTGAGCATCACATAGTTGAAAAATAATGCAAATATAATAAAACATAGAGCTAATATAACTAACACCTATGTACTGCAGATTTAACTCCTTTGGGCTTATTTGTCCTTTACATCGAAGTAACAGAAAACTATAACTTTCTGATATAAACTGCAGTAGTATGAAGAATGAGTTATAGTGGGGTAATAAAAATTCACAAGGCAAGTTACTAGAGTGTAATATAGTCCCTCAAAATTAAAAAATAATTACATTCCACAGGTTACAAGCATACAGTATCTGGCAACTCATCCCTGCCAAATCAGCTTGCGTAGTAGAATACGGAAGGAAAACATTGCAGTTGTGTAGCTGATTTTAAAATAAAAACATTTAGCCAAATTTAACGTAATAGTTCAAGAGAATATAGTTTGTGTTGCTTCATTTTTCTGCGTTTCAGAGGAGGATTAGATATCTCCCTTTAAAAAACTCTTGTAAATTAAGGCAGCTTTAGAATAAATAGTTTCCTGAGTAGCAAGTGGGTTTATCCAGTTGCATAGACCATGAATCTGATAGCTTGTATCCTCTTTTTAAACAATGCTTATTGCTCTTATTCAAGTATACACCAAGCCTATTTTCAGAGTTCTAACAAAGTTTTATTGTTCTAACAATTAATTACATGTGAACGATACTAATATTTTGGTATGAAGTTGTCATTCATGGGCTATTCAGTTTTGAGTAAAAAATATTAAAACGTTCCAAAAACCTAGAATATTTAAAGGGAAAAATCTCTTTAAAAAATATTATAGAAAAATATAAGAAATTTTCATTTTTGCAAACATTTGCTTTTTTAAAACTAGAGCTGGTTTTACATATTCAATCCTAATAATTCACATACAACTTATATTTATCTTGACAATATAGATTGTTCTTTAAAAGTTTACAGTGCTCCAAAGAAGAAAAAACATATTTTTAATATTTTAAATGTTGTCTGTAGCCATAAAATATTTATTTTAAACTGCTACTTTTGCATAACATTGAACTTATTTTTAATGTCTCCTGCATGTTGGAGAGTTTTTGTTATCCCACAGACAATCAGGAAGTTCACAGACTTTTTCAAGTGTCCACAAATAACCTTCCTCAGAAGCCATACAGAGGAGGCATAGTGAATGTCAATTCTACGTACCACTGCAGCACTGCAAAGCATCCTTAGTAACAGCTCATTAGAGGATGAAGTGGCACTGCTGTGTTGTTTAATGATGATTTACTTTAACAAGGTGGAAAGAAACTGGTGTCACTACTTTATGGTCCATAGCTGTAGTCCTTGAAAGTAGTGAAATATAGGCAAGAGTCCACTGTACTGTGCCTGACACACTCTATACTCCGCAAGACTGTTTCAGAGGTTTTTTTTGTGTTAAAGTTGCTCATTAACTTCTGTGTTTCACAGACAAGCTAATACCTCATTGTAGCAGTTCACACAATTGCAGTCTCTGTTCACAAAACAGTGCACCAAAAAATAATTTGTGTCCAATTAGATTTCATTAAAGAGTCAAAGTCTTATTATTAGGCTTGCTACTTCAAGATATGTGCAGAACAGCCTACCAGAAACTTCCATGAAGCAGTAGGAGAGATGTCATTCTTCCATCATCTGAAATAACCCTTGAAAAATATTTGAGGACACTAAAGTTATCAGGAGTCACTCTAATTTCTCAGATATCCATGTTTCTACAGATTTTCCCAATTACCATTAAACATAATGGGCTTTAAAACAAAGAAGTGGATATTTCATCCAGCAATGCTGTTAAAGGACTGAGCCTGAACCCATCTAGTGATTATTTTCACTTGGAATGTTAATTTGGCTTTATTCTTCCTGATTTATTACTAGCCAGCTCTGCATGTGGGCAAGTCTTTGCTAAATTGTTCAAATATATGTATGTATTTTATACTTTTCTCCTTTTGAAATTTACAGGAATCTTCTTTTGAGAGTCAGGGGAATAAGATCAGATCAGGAGAAAGGGCTACAATTTGATTTTTTTTTTTTCAGAATATTTTTCTAGCTTCTTATAATGGTTTTCGTCTTCAATGGCTGGTTTAATAAATAAAATTAAACTTCGTTATTTTCATGGATTAACTAAATGGTTTAAAATTGCTTTAACTTCTCTAAGAAGCAAAAATCATAAGTGATGAACACTTTGCCACATCACACAATAAAAAGAAACTTGCTTAAGTACTGAAGAGAGCCTGAATTCATAGAGCTGATCTTCCATTACAGTACTATCTTCGTTACACTGTTTATTCTGCTGATCATTATAAAGGTTGTGGTTTCCTAGGTATAAACAATCATATAAGCTAATTCTTTACTTTTAAACATTATTTTAAGACAAAACATACTGATATATCTTGTTTGCTTTGACTTGGTTTAGTCTTTTTGAGATCCTCATTGTGCCAACACAAAAGTTCCCTGCTTGTAATTTCTTCATTAGTGAGATTCGCAAATATTTGGGTGGTAGAAAAGTGAGCAACACATAACCCATAATTCTTATGAGAATTGTGAAAAGCATCTACTAAATATGAGTCATGTGCCTACAATGAAGTGATAGTAACTAATAGAAAGAACTGAAGGGATTTCAGGACAATAATGACATTCTATTGCTTTCAGTCCCTGGTTCTTACTACAGTATCTTTTGCACTGTAGATACTTACTAATTCCATTTGCTGGAATGCTTACTTTTAACTTGCTGCTGAAATCTACTAATCACATTAATTACAAGTACTTGCATAAGCATTTGGTCTTGTCTTTTAACACCAAGAATCATTTACAGCAATATGAAAAGCTACCACAGGCTTCTTCTATATATAGAAAATATATATGTCTATATCTTACTGCAGTCATACACTGTAAGTTTTTTGCCTGCTCCTTCTCCCTTCCCATCTGAACATATAACAGTTTGTCTGCTTTTATCATTGCTTTCCCTTTGCTTCTGTTTCTGCATCCTGCCTTCCATTACTCTTTTTCAACATTAATGGACTAGCACTGGAAATTTTATACCCACCCAAATGAATTGCCAGTATTGATCTGCATCGAAAAGTTCCTACCTAATGTCACCTCAGTGACCACTGTATTCCCACAATAATAACCAGCTACATTTCCTCAGGAAACATTTTTATACTTAGTGGCAAATAGAAGCTTTAAATACAATACTTTACAGACTGTGATACTCTTCTGTGATGCATTTACAAAACACATATCTGGCTGAAAAACTTTCAAACTGCATTCCAAGATCTGCAATGTTACAATATACAACTGCTACACTCCATAAAGTTTCTCAGTTACCAGAGCAAGTCTTAAAACTGTTGTTTTAATAACCTGGAAATCTGATCTTAATCTAGTAACCTTTCTAATGCTCTACATTCAAATACTTGCTTATTGTCTGCTTTTCCATATTATATTTGCCCAGTGGAAGCAGGGACACATATCCTGGGAAGACAACAGGGATGCTGCCTGGTTGCATAGGGATGGGTCAGTTAGGCCAAGGCATGGCTGGAGCTGAACTTGGCAAGGGATGCAAAGAAAAATAAGAAGAGCTTCTATAGGTATGCCAATCAGAAAAGGAAGGTCAAAGAAAGCGTACCATCCTTGATGAGCAGGACTGCAAACTGGTAACAACGGATGAGGAGAAGGTTGAGGTACTCAATGATTTCTTTGCCTCAGTCTTCACTGGCAGTGCCTCTTCCCACACCTCTCGAGGAGATGGACTGCAGGTTGGGGAGTGGAGGAGCAAAGTCCCTCCCACTGTGAGAGAAAATCATGTTCATGACCACCTGAGGAACTTGAACATGCACAGTGTCTGTGGGACCTGGTAATTCTCACCTCTCATGACATGATAATCCTCTGATGTAGTTGCCATGTCACTCTTCATGATATTTGAAAAGTCCCGGCAGTCAGGGGAAGTCCCTGGAGACTGGAAAAAGGGAAACATTGCACACATTTTTAAAAGAGCAGCTTGGAGGACCCTGGGAACTACCGACACATCAGCCTCACCTCTGTGCCTGGGAAGATCATGGAACAGATTCTCTTAGAAGCTATGCTAAGGCACATGGAGGACAGGGAGGTGATTTGAGACAGCCAGCATGGCTTCACCAAGGGCAAGTCCTGCCTGACCAACCTAGTGGCCTTCTAGGATGGAGTGACTACATTGGTGGACAAGGAAAGGGCTACAGATGTTGTCTATCTGGACATCTGCAAGACCACAACACCTTTCCCTCTAAATTGGAGATATGGATTTGATGGGTAGACTGTTGGGCGGATGAGAAATTGGCTGGATGGATGCGTCCAGGGTGTAGTGGTCAATGGCTCAACATCCAGATGGAGATCAGTGATTAATGGTGTCCCTCAGGGGTCCGTATTGGGACAGTACTCTTTAATGCTTCATCAGTGACATAGCCAGTAGGATCAAGTGCACTCTCAGCAAGTTTGCACACCACACCAAGCTGAGTGGTGTGGTGGACATGCCTGAGGGACAGGATGCCATCCAGAGGATAAACTGGACAAGCTCGAGGCATGGGCCTGAGTGAACTACAGGAGGTTCGATAAGGCCAAGCGTAGGGTCCTGCACCTGGGTCGGGGCAACCCCCAGTATCAGTACAGGCTGGGGGATGAAGGAACTGAGAGCAGCCCTGCTGAGAAGGACTTGGGGGTGCTGGTGGATGAAAAGCTGGACATAAGCTGGCAACGTACACTCGCAGCCAAGAAGGCCAGCTGTATCCTGGGCTGCATCCAATCGAGGCATGGGCCTGAGTGAACTACAGGAGGTTCGATAAGGCCAAGCGTAGGGTCCTGCACCTGGGTCGGGGCAACCCCCAGTATCAGTACAGGCTGGGGGATGAAGGAACTGAGAGCAGCCCTGCTGAGAAGGACTTGGGGGTGCTGGTGGATGAAAAGCTGGACATAAGCTGGCAACGTACACTCGCAGCCAAGAAGGCCAGCTGTATCCTGGGCTGCATCCAAAGAAGTGTGGCCACCAAGTGTGATGATAAGAAAGAGATTTCACTGTAAGGTTCAAATTAACAATTTATTTGAACTTCACTCACAGGTCCAAAAACAGTTTATCTGAACTTCACTCACAGGTCCAGTATGCCACTATTGCAGGTTTTTATGAGTACAACAGAGGAAAGCACTCTTGCAATTCTAAACCACAGGCACACTAGATATGAGTGCACTAATCACAATCTTAAAGCATGACAAATATCAATCGTATGTTTTTTAATCACTTACCCTCTCTCAGGTAAGGCTTCTTAATCCCTGGGAAGTTACCTTGTACAGTGTCCTGGACAAGGGGGGAAAGAATCTCCTTACAGGCCAGCTATATCGTTGGAAAAAGACTGCCCCAATTTCTGCCCAGACCTTACGGTTTTTATTTCCTGATTTGATGGGTGGGGGCAGAACTCACCTGAGTGGATTATATGTTTATCTCTGGTAGTGTGATGGCCCATCAGCACACAAAGTAACTGAATAGTGGTGGAATCGTTCTCAGTGCATTTGTTTGTTAAGGGATTATTCAAGTCTCCATTCAGGTTTAGGTTCTTATCATGATGCAGTGTTCAGGTAACCGGGGGCTGAGCCATTTCTGCAGCTCCCCCCAAGTCATCTCTGCATAGATAAGGATCTGTCAAAGTGAGAGGAAGCTAAGTCCAATCACAACTCCCTGCATCTTGTCTTTATACTCTGAAACTGGTCTATCCAGGTGATCCCATACAGCAGGTTAGGGAGGTGATTCTGCCTCTCTACTCTGCTCTGGTAAGACTCCACCTGGAGACTTGTGTCCAGCTCTGGAGCCCTCAGCACAGGAAAGACATGGACCTGTTGGAGGGGGTCCAGAGGAGGGCCACAAAAATGATCAGAGGGATGGAACATCTCTCTTCTGAAGAAAGGCTGAGAGAGTTGGTGTTGCCTATCCTGGAGAAGAGAAGGTTCCGGGAAGATCTTATTGCAGCCTTTCAGTACTTAAAGGGGCCTTATAAGAAAGATGGGGACAGGCTTTTTAGAACGGCCTGTAGTGATAGGACAAGAGGTGATGGTTTTAAACTACAAGAGGGTAGATTCAGACTAGATATAAGTAAGAAATTTTTCACCATGAGGGTGGTGAAACACTGGCACAGTTTTCCCAGAGAGGTGGTTGCCCCTCACATTCCAAGGCGGGGTTGGATGGGTCTCTGAGCAACCTGATCTAGTTGAAGATGTCCCTGCTCATTGCAGAGCCGTGGACTAGATGACCTTCAAAGGTCCCTTCCAAACCAAAGATTCTATGATTTTATGATTCTATGATTAGGGTAATAAAATACTACTGAAAAGTTTGTCTTCCATGTTACTGTAGACCTAACAATGGTAAGTATGTTTGATAACAATTATAAGACATACTAAGAATGGATACAGTTCATACTGGGCGAAGGACTAAGTGCTCAGGAGCAAAGGAATGGACAACGGAAGGAAATAAGAGACCTACAGTATAAAAATCACTGCTCTAGATATTCCCTGCATTCTAGATGCTCAGCTATAATTAAATAAAAAAGACAAACTGAGGTAAAAAGATTACCACTTTGCTGAGAGACAGATAACTTGAGAATCAGAGCAATGAAAGCTTTCAATAGCGTGTCTGGCTAAAGGAAGAGTCCATTTGGTTCCTACTTAATGAACAGATACCCTAAGACATGTTGAGCTGACATAATGGGCCAAAAGTTGCATGATAGTCAAGAACATCCTACAAGAACAACCTATCAACAAGTCAAGAACATCCTATCAAGAACAACGTCCTACAAGAAGGACATTGAGGTGCTGGAGCGTGTCCAGAGAAGGGTAATGAAGCTGGTGAGGGGTCTGGAGCACAAGTCTTATGAGGAGCAGCTGAGGGAACTGGGGTTGTTTAGTCTGGAGGAGGCTGAGAGGCGACCTTATCGCTCTGTACAACTACCTGAAAGGGGGTTGTGGCGACGAGGGTGTTGGCCTCTTCTCCCAAGTAACTAGTGATAGGACAAGAGGAAATGGCTTCAAGTTGCGCCAGGGGAGGTTTAGATTGGATATTAGGAAAAATTTCTTCACTGAGAGGGTGGTCAGGCATTGGAACAGGCTGCCCAGGGAGGTGGTGGAGTCGCCATCTCTGGAAGTGTTCAAGAAACGTGTGGATGTGGCACTTCAGGACATGGTTTAGGGGACATGGTGGCGTTGGATTAATGGTTGGACTTGATGATCTTGAAGGTCCTTTCCAACCTAGTGTTTCTGTGATTCTGTAACATAGGTCAACATCACATCTTCATGCCCTTTCCCAAAAGGGCAGCATAACTCCAGAACAGCTTTATCCATTGCCAATAAATAAAAACTCACCATCATAGATTATGAGTTCTGCTCAAATAATTTATTCTGGTTAAAGCATTGCACTGCAGCAACTTGCAGTACAGACTGGTGAACTGGTATTGATTCCAGCCCTGTGGTCCCATGTAGTGTCAATAAGTTTCATAGTTACTAACTGGAGATGACCAAACTATTCACAGCAGTTTCTTCAGAAAGTTTCATTTCCTTCTCTCACGTCAGGAGAGGGAGATATTTGTCATTTCCTTGTAATTACTTGTCACATGAAAGTAACTTCTGACTATCTTCCTTTCAGCATGTCTAATTGTGGAGATAACAATGTGTTTAACCGATTCCTACCAATAAATTCTGTATGTTTGAGTTTCATACTGTGAGTAGCTATATTTAAAGCCACAGAAAGATAAATACTTAGACTGTAAAAATATAGAGGTAAGCATGTTTAAAGCCATGGTCATCCTGCCATTTTGTTTGGCCTCTCTCAGTGTGTATCATCCTTAGAGCCAGAAATACGTAGACTGAAATACTTAATTATATGTGTATACTTTGCATAATGAGTCTACCATATTCCCTTTAAGCAAAGCTTATTATAATATTTACACAACTTTTTTTGCCAGTCTGGAAATTAAGCATAATTGTTCAATTATGGATACTGTTAAGAAGTCACATTTTGCTCTAATTCTTTAAATAAGGCAGATTTTTGGGAATTCTGCTACTTGACCGACCTTTCTGATTGTCATGATTTTGAAAGTTAAGCTCCTCATTTAAAATGGATTGAAAATGTCTTTACTTCTAGTAAATGATTAAATAAAAAACCAACGCACAGAAAGTCATCTGAATGCATTTTTCACACACCCACAAGAAACTTCCTAACAGAAGATATATGGTTCTGTTTTGCATACAAAACTTTTCCCAGAATTTTGTTGCCAACTTTGTTTAATTATCACTTGGCAGTGATAGATCCCAGCTGTTACATGCCTGCACAACACATGCATTGAACTATTCAGTGTATACAGACCTTATATTATTTTTGTCAGGCAAATGAACAATTTGCGAATATAATAAAATAATATAAAAGTAATTTTATAAGTAATTTTACCATGAAGAGTGAGTTGTCTAACCCTGAAGAATCATTTTAATTGTCTCATCAGGAAAAAAAAGTTAAAAACTTTAATTGAAACCAAATGCTATTAAAACTTGAAGCTGTAAAGGAAACAGACTTCCATGGCAGCCCAATTGTTACAAGAAAGCTTGTATCGTTGTTGGTTGTACTGTATATGTGACTTGCATAATGCATATATAATTCTTTGGCATTATTAATTTAGCATCTTTCACTAACACACCATGCAAAATGAGTTGAAAATTGTTCTAAGGGTTAGTGAAAAGGTTTTAGCTTCCTTCTTCGTTAAACAAATTCCCAGAGTTTATTTTGCTACTGAAGACTCCCCAGCTTCTGCCAGCCTCAGGATGTTATCAACCTGATCTAAATTCAAGTCTTCTGCTTTCCTGTGTGTTGTGTTGTTAGTAGACCAGCACAATGGATACCTTAGAAATCTGTGTTAAGGAGTTCCCCAACGATGTGTATTACACACAGCACTGTTGTTAAGGGGGTATTTATGGGCTTCTAAGTCAATAACTGAATCCAGGCTCCATATGCCAAATATAACCCTGCACCAGCTGGTTGAAAAGCTGTTTCCCTCCCTCTCAGGGAGAGCTCTGGGTAAAATATGCATGACTTGAAAGGAGGCCTTGGAAATTATTGCTTTTATAAATAGAAAGAAAAATTAATTCTATACTTAAAGGATAAAAGAATCCCTGCAACTTTATGTTCTCCTTTTTCTCATACTAGCTCAATTCAAACAGTTATTCTGTATTTTTATGCTAGTCATGTCATTTGTCTAGAAACAACTTTCTTTTTCCTTCTGATTTATGAAATAAACATGTGAGGCATTCAAGTATTTTGTTCAGAGCTAGTATTAGATATGGGTGAATCTGTAAAGGTTCATATAGTATTCAGATCTGCAGATACTTCATTAGAATTGTTTAATCTACTAGACCACTAACAACCAGGAGTATAAAACAGTATTTATATGTGTGTGTATGTGTGTTCATGTTTTGAGTTCTCAGTTGCTCGAACAGCAACACATCAGCCAACACCAACTATTATTCCACAGACGCAGTTCCGTTTGTGTTCAATGTCAGATGCTAAGATATGTTTTTTATCTGACCAGTGAAAACATGAGGTCACTGTAAGGTTTTGATTTAAGTTAATGCTCCCTTTTCCTGCTTCCTTTTTAGAAGAGCACCTCATTACATAATTAGAGCATAAGGAATTAATAAAAGGTTTGATAGTGCATCTCTAGCCAGAAATACTGCAAGGTCACATTACATAGGAATTGTGGGTTGAAGGCAAAGTAAGGCAAGGCAAGGTAAGGAAATTCAGCTAACCTTAACTGAAGAAAATAACTTTAAACACCAAAAAACTGAGATAAGAACACCTACAGATTTTGATGTTGATATTTGTTTTCCTCATATATCTTTTTTTTTGTTTGTTTTAAAAAGAAAAAAGTAATGCAAAAGAAAAACAATTATTTGGGGACAAAATAGTTTTAGTTCTGAAAACTATTGATTTTCCATCTGTGTCTTACATAAGTTTATCATCAGGAGTTGCAGAATGTCCCTTCTATTCTGTTTTGAAAGCTATCAAATATATTTTCACTAACTAGTTTCAGCAAAGCAAAAATAATTCAAAACTTCAGGAGGCCTAATTTTTATGTAATTCCAAAATTTTCTCAGTCCCCAAGTGCAAATAGTTTGCTCCAACTAGATATTAAAATACAGTTGTTCTGAAGTGTTAAAACATCATCAGAGATGCATGTACACTAAGAACAAAGAAACAAACTGAATATTACATATCAAGATATTATCTCAGTATTCATCCATCAACGAATGCTTTTCTTTCACTCTTTAAGGACCTGATGATTTGGTCAATTTGAAAGCTCTGATCTGAGCTCTAAGTATCACTATTAATAGGCCTCATTTCACTTAGTTGTACACAACATTATACTATTGTATATGTAATATGTACACAAATTATATTTATTTCTATTATATCTTTGAGCTTAAATCTTAGACATGTTTTAAACTATAAAAATATGTAGGGCCCAATTTCCTTAGTATTGAATACAAAGAACTCTATGACAGAAACAGTATCCTTAAATAAGTGTAAATATCACACAACCGCCTTTTACCTTATGAGACGATGCTTTGGCTTCAGAAGAAAAGCAATGCTGTGGTCCATTTCCCTTCCACACATCCTAGGCTATTGTGTGACCTTGCATACAGGACTGCAACACTATGACCCATCTTAAAAAATAAAATAATAACCACCTTCCAGATCACATGTTGTGAAAGAAAGAAGTTCTAGGTGCACCTGTGGTAGCTGTGGTAGCTGTGGCAGATAATGGCAGAACTTCTTCCTTCCAGGTGGCAGAATGTTGCTCCCTTGTCCAACCTTAACTGTCTTGCAGATGTCTTCTAACTGTCCTCAGTTTAAGAGAGACAATGTGGCTAGGATTTGCTTTTCATGTCACGCAGGTGCAGTGGCCTGATTTTTGATTGAAATAAATGTTATTTCTGTAAACGAAGCTTCATAGCTGGCAGGTTCGAGGCACTGGTAATAAGCAACCGTGGGTAGTAACTTCTTCAGCTGGCATAGCTGTAACTGGAAGAGGATATAAGCCAACAGCCTTGTTTATCTGAAATTGCATGAGGGAATCTTAAGGAGTGAAAATGGTAGGATTTGGCCAGAGGAAAGGATGCAAGCTCCCTGGAAGCTGACAGAGCGCCATTATTGAGATAAAATGCTCTTGCCAAAAGGAAACTTCAGTTTAAATTAGAACTGAAGGAAAATGGGTGGATGTAGCAAAAAGAGAGGGAGGCACAAATCAACAATGAACAAACAATGAATTAACACAGTAAACACTGGCTGCAAGCTGCTTAACTACTGCACAGTGTTCTCAGAAAAGCATTTACTCTAGGATCCAAATTTTCATGGCAGATCTGAATTCCTTAGATACATGCTGCATCTATAATTAAATGTGGATACAGTTCTTATTATTTATATATTTGTCTGCGCTCATAGTAGTTTTGTTCTTGTGATAGAATTTGGGGGTACAATAAACAATGAGTAATTAGTTGAAATAGATAATAGGGTTGTGTGAAACACCCTTAAGAATCAGACTCAGATATGATTCAAAGTGCCACATGAGAACCAATGTGACTGCCAAAGATCATTTGCTCCAACCTTGCTGAATCTGTGTGACCACTATGGAAATGGAGTCTTGAAAATTATTAACTATCACTTCTGCACTATGGAAATGGCATCCTGAAAATGACTAACTGTGTGACTTAACACTAGCAGTGATGCTACACTTTTTTGCGACAGTATAGCATTGCCTCAGTGAACTTTAAAGTAAAAATCTGGCAGCTTCATTAAAAACAGTGGGTATTATTTGAATCTCTTCTTTATGATCAACAGTAATTGCAGTTTTTCTGCATGCCTCCCGAGTGATAGAAAATTCTCTTTGTGAGCCTTTGAGTCAAAGTCTGCCAGACTGAAATTATTTAGCCAAAACAAAGCATATTGTCTGAGAAAGTAGGAATTTTATCCACTAAGGCACTTCAAAAAAGTATGTCAGTTAAATTAGTCTAAGATCTCGCAAGGGGTCAATCCATGCAGCAAGTTCTACTCACAGTTTACCTTGTGACAGGTATTTCTGCTAAAAAATTGGCATCTACGTGTCACTGGAAACAAACAAACAAAATAATCCATAGCTTTTATAATAACATTTGACTCCACTTATTTGTATTTGGAAGAATTTCAAAAGGGTATTTTAAAATATCAGTATCTTTATGACACAGAACCAATTGCTTAACAATGTTCTCAAAAAAAAAAAAAAAAAAAAAGAAATTCCAAGGCTTCATTGAAGAAACTAAAAGTTCTGTCCTGAAAAGTAGCATTTGGGTAAGAGGTAAAACACTCTAGTGTCCAGACAATGACCATTGTTCTTAGAAGATGATTCATCTGAAAACAAATTACAAGAAACTTAGGAAAAAAATTGCTTCTGGATCACGGTGAAGACTGAAAAGAAACAGAAATGCCCACTTGAAAAGATTTTTACCAGAAGTTTAGTATAGCATGTTGTGGTGTTAAATATTATGGAGTTCAGGCTCTCCACCAAAACTAACTGAAACAGTAGCTGCTGAAATTGTAAATTTACTTCTATTTTTTACTTTTTTCTGTTTTCATATTTGTTTTTCTTCATTTATCTTCGAGAAACCAAAAAAAAATTATTATGAAAAAAATAAATACAAATAATAAGTAAGTGACAAAGCAAGGATTTTCAAAGGAAATTGGGATGGAAGTTCTATGTGAATTCCCATGAACACATGTGTACAGGAGAAAGCGATTAAATGAAGAAATAAGTGTATTATATCTGTATCTACTATACAGAAAAACAGAAATACAGAAAAATACAGAAATACAGAAAAAGCTATGCACATCAAGAATGAAACAATGAGAACTAGTATGTTTTTACCTCTATGAAATCTGTAAACTTAAGAGTGATGTAATTTACCCAAGGAAATCCAAAGGTTTTTTTAGTATTGCTGCTTAAAGATAGAACTATTTCAGAGGAAATACTGGCTGCAATATGAAATAGCAACTTTCATATTAAAGTGGAAAAGGTAGTTTACAGGACAACTAATAGTGAATGTGAGTGAAATAATCTGATGTAAATTTCTAAAATAACAGTCCTGAAATTTTTACTCATTTTTGCTGGTAAAGTAAATGTTTCCATTATGCAGAGAAATCTAGAGTAAAGGAATGGGTCTGCAGTTCTTCTTAGCAGTGTCTTTAGGTAAAAAGGGAAAGGTCAGAACAGAAAAAGCAAAACAAAACAAATGAAAAGAGAACAAAAGACAATAAAAATGACTAAAAAGAAAGGAAGAATAAAAATTACATATTATATTAGAAATGTACAGAGAGCTAAAGTTTTATTATTTTAAGTTGAGGTCAATAGCTAGTGGTCATCTAGTCAGTGGTCAATAACTAGCCGATTACTGACTTTCTGAGGCCAGTAACTAGCAGCGCACCCCAGGGGTCAGTATTGAGTCCAGTCCTGTTTAACATCATTAACCAACTGGGGGGCCTCCAGGCTGGAAAACAGCTTTGCAGAAGAGGACCTTTTGAACACAAATTGAAACATAGGAGGTTCCCTCTGGACATAAGGAAACACTTTTTCACTGGGAGAGTGACTGAGCCCTGGCACAGGTTACCCAGAGATGTTGTGCAGTCTCTATTCTTGGAGATTGTCCATCTGGACATTGCCTTGGGCAATTGGGTCTAAGTGGTCCTGCTTGAGCAGGAGACTTGGACCAGATGACCTCCAGAGGTCCCTTTCAAACTCAATATAACCACCCTATATTATTTATATAAATAAATGAAATAAACCATTATAAACATACTGTATAAGATCATTAATTGCTTGACTTGATTTTTGGACATTACTTAAACAGATGCTAAGTTTTAATGGGGTATTTAGATTTACAATATATTTGAAAATTTACAACATTTTAAAGACACATTCACATTTATATTCTGAAAGTTCCTTCTGAAAAAGGAGTTTTCTTTGAAGAAATTACTTTTGTCATATTGTGAAATATGTTCATTTGATTCGTGTGAGGAAGTGTAATCTTATGTACTTTTATGGATTTCTCCTGCACCATAAAAAGGGGTATTTTCTGGTATATCAGCTCAAAGCAGTTTGACCACTGACCGCATAGTATTGTGTAAAGAAAGTGCATGCATAGGGTTTGGGGTCATCCTGGGGGCACACTGAGGAAGATTCAAGAAGACTCTAGCAGGAGAAGAGGGCATGCGCTGAAGAAGACACGCCTGTTCATTAATATGTATTAGAAGACACGCCTGTTCATGAATATGTATTGGCGAACAGGATCACACTGAGGAAGATTCGAGACGATTCTAGAAGGAGAAGAGGGCATGCGCGGAAGAAGACACACCTGTTCATGAATATGTATTAGCAGACAGGATATAAACCAAGAACAGGAACTGTACCGCGTGTGTCTCACCGAGCAGAGACTCCCGGTGCACCCAGCGCTGTTTGCTTGCCTCTATTCGCTTAATAAATTGTAAATTTGAATTGGAATCCTGTTTGGGACTAAATCATTTATAACAATATTAAAAATGTGCTACATGCTAATGTGGAAAATTTAAACTGCAAAATCAAGGGTGATTGCTATATTGAGAGAGGTCTTCCCTTCCGTAACATATCAAAATGTCACTTTCAGTACTTACAGAGTATTATAAACACAAAGACTTGTAGAAGTCAGCGGTAGGAGAATTACCCAAGCAAACAAACACATTACAACAGACAATTTAAAGACTTAAACCCACAAAGATAAATTACAGGATATGGCAGTTGGTGCCATAACAATGTTTTGTTTCTTTAGGTTTACTTTCTTATGTCAGAAGAAGGGATATGTGTCTCTGTGGTGGTTTGACCACAGCTAGTAGGCAAGCCCCCATCTAGTAGCACACTCACTCCCCTATAGCTGGATGAGGGAGAGAATGGGAAGGGCAAAAGTGAGAAAATTTGTGGGTCAAGATAAAGACAATTTGATAAGTGAAGGGAAAAAAAACAAAAACAAAAACAACAACAAAAAAGAAAAAGGTGGAGGAGAAGTGACTCAAAAAGAATCACTTCCTACTAGATGACCGATGCCCAGCTAGTCCCTGAGCTGTTAACTTGGATCACACCAGCCACCCTCCCTGCCAGTATTATCAGTTTTGCTTCTGAACACAAGGTACAGAATATCCCTTTAGTGATTTTAAGTTAGTTGTCCAAGCTGCATCCCCTCACAGCCTCTTGCCCACCCCCAACCTACTTGCTGGTAGAACAAAGTGAGAAAGAGAATGCCTTGATATTGTGCAAGCACTGTTCAGAAACAGCTAAAATCATGAATGTGTACAAACCTCACAAAACCAAAACACAACACCAAGTGATCTGTTATGAAGATAAGTAACTCTATCATCTCAGCCAAACTGAGACTGCTATGCTGTCTGACACACTTCTTGTAGCAATCGGTGATTAGAGATATCTACCATCTCAAAAGAAGGAAAAGGAGGGAAGAGGGAAAAGGAAAGAGGAAGACAAGAGAAGAAAAAATGAACAAAGGGAAAAAAGGAGAAAAAGTAAAAAAGGGAAAGGGGGAAAAGGGGTGTTCTGGTTTCAGCCAGGGTAGAGTTAATTTTCTGCACAGAAGTTAGTGTGAGGCTGTGGTTTGGACTTGGGATGAGAAAATGTTTATAACGTACTGATGTTTTGGGTTGTTGCTGAGCAGTGAAGGACAGTCCAGCTTCTCATGCTGGCCTGCCAGCGAGAAGGCTGGGCGTGCACAGGAAGTTGGGAGGGGACACAGCCGGGACAGCTGACCCAGGCTGGCCAAAGAGAGATTCCCTACCATATGACATCATGCCCAGTATATAAAGCTGGGACAAAGAAGAAGGAAGGGGTGGAGGGACGTTCGGATTGATGGCGTCTGTCTTCCCAAGAAACCATTACGCGTGATGGAGCCCTGCTTCCCTGGAGATGGCTGAACACCTGCCTGCCCATGGGGGAGTAGTGAACAAATTCCTTGTTTTGCTTTGCTTGCGTGCGCAGCTTTTGCTTTACTTATTAAACTGTCTTTATCTCAAACCATGAGTTTCCTCACTTCTACTCTTCCAATTCTCTCCCCCATCCCACCATGGGGGAGTGAGCGAGCAGCTGCGTGGGGCTTAGTTGCTGGCTGGGGCTAAACCATAACAAGGGGAAAAGGGGAAGGGAAAGGGAAAAGGGGAAGGGGAAGGGAAAAGGAAAAAAGAAAAAAGAAACAGGAAACAGGAAACAGGGAAAAGGAAAAAGGGAGAGGGAGAAGGAGAAGGAGAAGGAAAAAAAGGAAAACTCCTTCAGTATTCCATAGTCAAAGATACAAGAAACAGCTAGAAACGTTAAAATTACTGTAGGAAATGTTTAAATTGCCATGAAATAACTAACCCATTCCACAGATTGTTCCACATTCACATAACTTAAGAAGTTTCTTTATGAAAGCATTTAATGGTCTTTATAGAAAGTTAGGGTAACAAGTTCATTACAGTAATGTGGAAAGATCTGCTGTTAGTGTTCATAACTTGCACTTTTTTGCTCTGAGACTAATTTTTGTCTTTGACTTCTCTGCTGAATTCATGCACATAATTTATTTTTCTTTGCCTAGTTTTAATACCTCCAGTTTTATTCCTGCTTTATGTCTGTCTTGGTTACTTAAAACCACAATCCTCTAAACACACTGTTTAACTCTGTTACCATAAGCACTCCTGCTGATTTCAAGTCTATTTCGGATAAACCCTTTTGACTGTCAATACTTAATAATACTGCATATTTTTTATCCTGAGTATCTTCAGTATATTGCATGACGAGACTTTTCCTTTTTCTATTTCTGCCATAGAAATAAAAATGGTGTTTGTTACACTATAATGAAACTTGGTTATGTCACTATAGCAAGTGTCAACTGGGAACAGTGGGGAGAACTTATGAAGGTTCACTGAAAAGTGGAGACTGAATCTGGAAATGTGAAGAAGACCCACACTAAAATTTAACAGTGATAGCTGAAGTATGTGAACAAAGACAGACAATGGTATGAGATCAATAATGAAAAGGTAAACTATAGACTTAGGTTATGATCATGATCATATGAAAGAATGGTCCTATTTGTATTTCTAGAAAATTCTTATTACTGGCTCCATGATATTGTTTTTGGTGCTTGATAGTTTCAGTGTTGTTGTAAGCAGCTTAAGTGGTTTATTTGCTAACTATAATTGTTTACTTGTTAACTTTACAAGTTCAATTTGTACTGTGCCACAATCTCAGTACTGAAACATTACAGGTAAAAATCTGCTAAAATTAAAGTGTTGAGAATTTTACTTGTCTTTTCACAGATTAAATGTCATTAATCCACAGGCAGTCATGGAAAGATGGGTTTCTTGGATGATAGTTTCTGCAAATTTCTAAAAGTTATTAGAAAAGAAGGTGAGTGTTTCTGAATAGTGCATAGTTTGTCTGTTGAGACCCATTGTCTATACAGAACTGATTCAACTCTTTTCAGTACATCACTGGACAAGGTGATGTACTATAAACTATAAAGGAGCTAGAAAATTAATTTATTGTATATCTTTTTCATGTATATTTTTTTCAGGCCTCTATAAATTTTTTTATAGGAAGAAGTTAATGTAACAACATGCCCACTCATGTGTCCCACCTGGAGAGGTTTGGTAATCGGAGAGACCACGTCCACAGTCAAAGTTCAGATCTTCAGTGGCACATAAAAGCTAAAACCTACTGAAGAATCTGGGCATAACTCACCCTTACTTTGACCACCATATTTATCTGGTCCTACACACTCTCCGTGAAGAAAGCAAGTTATTGACCTATTCTGGTCAAAAGTAGTTTCTAACTAAAAATTCAAGATACATTTTAAGTAACCTTACACTAACCAAGACAGTCATTGGCAAATAATAAGCCACAGTGTAAGCAAACTGGGTAAACACAGTATGCTGTTATACGCATAAGTCTGCATCAAACTTGATATTACTGTTTCTGTCAGATCCCACCTTACTGCTTTAAACATCTGCCTTTTTAAATCTATAATTTTTTATCTCCTTACCTGAAAGGGTGATGATCAAAAGCACTATCCTTTACTTATCTTGTTGTCCCACAGATTTTTACTTTATTTTGTCCAAAAGTTAGTTCCAAAAAATATTGATATTCCAAAGAAATTTAAGTCCCTCACAGCTGTTGTTAAATAGGAATTGGTCATAAACTTTTAGACTATTCTTTCTCTATATTATTCCAGATTAGTGCCCAGTCATTCACTAAAAGGTTATTGATTACTTATAGTGTTTCTTTGTTGGTGATGGAATTGTCTTTTATTTATTTATTTCCTTAGTGTTTCTTTAAAGAAGAAAGAGATGTGTTCATATGTCACAAAACATTACTACTCCTCATACATATTTGTCATATAACTAACCTTGGGAGAGGCAAGAAAGACAGAGGCATTCCCCAAAACTATTTTGAAGTGAAGAATGCCTTATAGTTTCAACTTAGTGTCACCTTTCTTGAAGATGCTCTCATCATTTATTGCCACGTGGTAGCTACACAGGATCTTGTTCCTGACTGAGGACATCTGGAATGTGATTTTAAGGGGAGAAAATACAAAAAACAATTCCTTATTATCTCTGGGAAGATTTCAAGATTAGGAGAGTTTGTCTAGACAGCACAGAACACACTTAAGTAGATGACCACTTAACACCATATGACCAGGTTTATACCTGGTGTATAAACACTGCAGCAGCCAGGTCTATCAAACTCAAAAAAAAGAAAACATATGGTCTCAACATTCCTTTCTGTAGAGACACATATATCACAGGAATGATGATACGGCAATTGGTTTTCTGAAAAAAGAATTTTTTCTTCTTTTTTCCTAGGCAGATATTTTCCATAATGTTCTTTTAGGTGCTGTTTTTGCCTTGCTTAGTGTTAAGTGTATTCTTTTCCCTTATAATGAAATATAAAAAATCATTTCCTCTCCTTACTTATCCAGATCTGTCATATTTTTTCATTATTTATTTTAAACAAAATATAATCCATAATATCTATGAAAATAGTATCTATACTATGATCATAGTATCTATGAAAACAGAGTTTATCTTCTGTGCTACTGATTGATATATTTAAAACTAATACCACATTAGAGATGCTGCCAGCAACTTCCTCATCCCAGAAGCAGAAAATAGCCTATCACAGATTAAATCAAAGTTAAACAGTAACTAACTGCCAACAAATCTGTTCCTGTCATAACCCTTCCAATAATTGTTTGAAAAAATAGATACATAATTGTTTTTTAAAATTGAAACCAGAAAGAAACTGAGAGCTGTTTGCTTAAACACCTTAAATTATGTATTAGTTAACCTGTGAAAAGGCATAATGATTTTACTGTTGCCCTTGCTTTCTTTGCTTACTCTTTTCTTCTTGGTGTTGCTCTTTCTGTAAACATACTTGTAAGTTTTCTTTTAAGAATAGTCTGCAATGTCACAAAACAATAAAACGCCTGTGTCCTACTATATACTACGTATTGCATAGACTAAGAAGGGCCCAAGCATTATAATGCAAGTTTATTGCAAGTATAAACTCAGCTAAGGCTAGCCAAGTACATCCAGACTGGATTTACCCAGTTAAATTATTACGGTGAGTAAAGAACAGCATTACTGTTTCCTTACAGCTTGTCAGTTGGGCTACCCTTAATTTCCAGTTCCTGTTCTGTAAGTGCTGACTCAGGATCACCATAGTGAACTACAGTGCAAATCTGGCTGCTGTTATGCTGAAAGGTTGACATAATAATGCATCTATGTTTTATGTTTATTAATAGAATACATTATGACTATTTCAGTAGACTTGATTTGTAGAAGAGCTTAATAAATGTTAGGACCTTTGCTATCCATTCACAGCCATAGAGAAATTGTGTGTAGTGGGAGGGAATTGCATGTCTTAATAAATAACCTTATAAAACTTACAAGTCAGCATTTGCTGTATTGGCTAAAATAAAATCTTGATAGTGTAGTGCTGCAGTGTTGTAAGGTCAACTGCATTCTTTCCAACATGGAGCTAAAATTAGACCACTGGTTTTATATTAGCAGGATAGCTGAGCAGTCTATGGATAAGTTTAAGGCATTTTACAGTCTGCTGGCTGCAGTACATACTGGAGGCAGAGTTTATTTGAGAACTGGCATGTTGTTTTTCTGAAGCATTCCATTTAATGGGTGGCGGATCACATTGCAATGCATCGGTTATGACACTTCATCATCTTGCATTGCGATATGTCAGCATATGGTAGAAAGCTGCATTTCATCACATGAATTGTTATAATTTATCCTGAAACATAGCATGAAGAAAATCTTACTGGCAGATCACTTACCCATTAAGTGCTAGTATTTGATCTGCAATCAAACAGTAAGACAAGAACAGACAGTACCATGGTTCATCAAGTAGTATAATTATATCTGAATATCCAGACACACCTCTGGAATCAATGAAGTATTTCCCTTTTCTTTCCTTGACTTTCATTTATGACTATGAGTATCAAAAGTGACAGCTAATGGCACAAGTTTTTTTGTTAGTATTTTTTATAGTATTAATATAATTAGTAGCATCATTCATGATAACCAGGCATAGCATGCAGAAATGACATGCCTGCCATTAAGCAACACTAATGCAGAAGCAAAAAAACCCATGGAGAACACTCTTGTCAAAGGTGGCTGAAAGTGGTTGCTTAAATCTATGTATGTATGCAGGTTTCTGTAACAGAATCCTTTACAATATGTTAGTGTTAAATATTGTAAACAGCTCCACCATGATTCAAGTATATTTCATGACTGCTGTAGTTCCTGACATGAGTGTCATTTATGTTTATTTATGTATACGCATACTATAAAATAAATTACATATGTAACATTCACATGCCTTTCTGTGTTGGTTTGGTAATCATCTGTAATTACCAGTACCAGCTGAACAATAGATTTTTCTATTCTTCATCAGGTAATGGAGTAATTATCCCACAGGTGATCCAGTTTAAGTTAATCAAATTACTTGGGAGAGAAAGTAGTGACAAATTCCTGGTAAACATAAGGGTAACAACACAATGCAGTCAGTCACACATAAGTATCTGATTAATACTATTTTTAGAAGCGCTACTAATTGCTTGTATTATTAGACCACGCGGGTTATGTTGGAAATCCTTAGTAATTATGAGTCTCTCTGGTTAGGAGCTCAGGAACCGAGCATACACAAAAGACAAAGAATGAAAGAAAAAAAGAAACAAAAAAATAAAAAAGAAAGAATGGGAGTACTCTCCCCATTTTACAAACCTGTGCCTGCACTCACAAGTTATATATGTGGTAAAGAGAGGAGTTCACCTTAGGTCTTCTGAACACTGTGCACAAAAATACTCTTTCTTGTACTGCATGAGAAGATTACATGTCTTTAGGCAGCCAGTTTACATCCAGTTTAAGCTGGCACCAACAGAATATCATTAACAGTGGGTAATTCCTTAGTCGGCTATGTTGAAAGACTTGATCCTTTGTAGGTAGATGTCCACAAAACAAAAGCATCATTATCTCCATTTGAGACCCGTTTTTTGTTGGTGAGGCTTAGGCCAGGGTGTGGCTGAACTCTGTTGTTTTTCTCTGAAAAGAAATTACTAAATTATCCTGAAGGGGCAGTGGGGTGGTGATTCTCACTGCTGCTGAGTAAGCTACACCTCTCCTGCTGCAGCCCACTGAAGTGTTGAGCTAATGCTTTCCGTCAGCTCTGAAACCACTGGAAAGAAAATGTTTTACAAATAATGTTCTGACACCTAATGGCATTTAAAATGATGCTAACTGGCACTCATGTATGATGAAACTATGGAAAGTTAACCTTCCCTGCAAAGTTTTGCAGAGTTGAGTTCTACCATCTCTTGACATAAAGTGTGAAAACATGAGGCATGAAATGTTTAGTTAAAAATGGATATTGTCAATGTATATATAATTAACAACATCTTGTAGATTAATGACTGCTCATGCACCTTTTGTTTTTTGGCAGCTATCAACAAAACATGGCAACAGTTTTGAAAGAAAGCATGCATTGCGTATGCTTTGAGAAATGTCACTAGTCCTGACGTGTAAAGCAAGCCAATAAATCTAAGCTGCATAGGTCATTTAGATTTTTGTTAGATTGCAGACTGAGATTTTTTTTTTTTTCAAAGTTTTAGGAAAAAATAGCTGTTGATTTCCCCTCTGTCCAAGCATTCTGGTCTTTGCAGTCCTAGAAAAGCCAGTTGCATGATACCTATTTACACATGAGGATTGATTTACAGTTGGATTTGATGATCTTAAAGGTCTTTTGCAACCTTAATGATTCTGTGATTCTATGATTCTGTGATTCTATCAGTGAGCCAGAAAAAAACCCACCAAAAAACCCCATACTATACCTCAAAGTTTCTCCCACTGGGATCCTAAAAGCTGGTCAGCTGCAGGTGACTGTATAATAGGCAGGAAAAATTTAACCACTCTGTCAAGACTCTCAGGAGGCAGATGTCACTTTACCTTTGCAGCCAGGGCAAGAGATAATTAAACATGCTAGTAAAGACTTAAGGGTCAATCTATGCCAACTTTATTTGTTCTCCAAAATTATTTGTTCTTACTCAGTGTCTACAAATGGAGAACAATGAAACAGGCAAATCACAGGTATGACATACTACTACACTGTCCCTATATTGTTGCAAGGTCATGGCTTTTCTCAGTGGGATGTAGACTCACACATGTTTCATGAAAATGTATTATTATTAAGGCAAATGATATCCTAGAAAAGATTCTAGAAGAAGAAGTTGCATGTTTGTATAAATATTTGAAAATATTATTATGCTGTTATTACACATATCCCAGGCTGAGGTCTTGTCTGCCTCACAAAGTAACCGACATGAAGTAAAAGAAACATCAAGTGTGAATGGTAGAGCTCCAGAGAACTATAGTCTACTATATGATATAGTGCAACAATTCAATAATAGAGAAGGTAAGGGGAAGTATCAAAAGAACAAGAATTGACTAAGGACACCCCTTGATCCAAGTTACTATTGTTTAAGATCTTGGAGTGCAGTATCAGCATCTGTTACAGGCTTTGTTTTTTGAGCTGTGTCCATGGAGATGCTTGAGGTTGTAGACATCTCTGTTTTGCTACAGAATGCATTTCTGGGGAAGGAATAAAATTCAAGGACTCACTTGAATCTGGGATGCATTTTGGGGAGGATGAATGTCACTGAGTCATTGCAGCCATTGGATTGCAGTATTGCAAGTGAAAACAGCTTTCAGTCACTTTACTACTATTGATGTAAAGACATGTCATGTACTTAATCATTGTGCCATTAAGACATGAAATTCTAGGTGTTGTAAAAATTTCTATGGGGAAAACAAAGAAACCCCTATCATGTCTATAAAATGTGACCTTACTACTGGAGACAGGTTTCTCATGTTGCCTAACACATGTACATCCACCGAGCTGAAAGAACCAGTCCTGGTAACTATAGACGTATTTTGTTTTTTATTCAAACCCAAAAAAAGACAATGCTTCTGCTTTCCTAAACTCCTCACACAATTTCACATCTTCTGCTTTCCTAAACTCCTCACACAATTTCACATTGACTGTTTTCTTCTTCACTTCATATTCTCAATTTCTGTGAAGTGTGGTAAACACTTGTGGCATTCTTCCCTTGAGCTTAGCTATGAATAACAACAAGGAGAATCAGACCTAGTGCTCCTAAGAAGCAGTTGTGGAATGTATGACCTCCCTCTGTGGCCATTTATGTCAGTCAGAACAATTCCCCTCATTTCCATGGGAGGAAATTTGTATTTATAATTAGGAAATGCAGGTACTGTACCAAAGAAGCTGCAGAGTAAAATGAATGTAGGGTGGTTTTATTTCAAATTCCATTACCTTGGCTAAAATATTTATAGAAATAATAAAAATAAAGTAAAAAAACTAACCAACCAACCAACCAAACAAAAAAACCCCCACAGAACGGTTGGCAAGAAAGCTCTTTATTCTGGGGAAAAATTATTTTGTCTAAATAATATCTCACATGTGAGAGTACAGCATGAAGGTATTTCAAAAGGTGTGTCTTCCAGAATACTACACAGATGTAGAAGGACATCTGAAATAAGTCTCTGTGTAAGTTCTCTCAGACACTGAAAACAGATTTTCTGTGTTAGAACAGCACTATGCTCCGATTTAAAAAGACACCTGAAGAGCTTTTTGCACTGCTTTATTTCAGGCTGTATGGATTTGGGTAATTCCTATTTCCAAAAGGGTCTTAAGTCCTTCATAGTCTAAGCCCTCTTTAAGTTTATAACATACCTTTTTTGAAAAGCGAGTGTAATGTCTAAACTGTGACGTGGCTTGCACTTTTTTTCTTCTTTTTCCCTAGGTATGCTCAATATGTGAAATCATTAAAGATATTTTAATGCGAAATTTTTAATGTAAAATGCTTCTGGCATGTAAGAGACAACTATCTAACTGGCAAAAAACTGACAACTATCTAACTGGCAAAAGCCCAGCTAGAAATTAATCTGGCCACAGTCATAAGGGATAACAAAAAATGTTCTTAAAAATATGTTAACAACAAAAAGAAAGCCAAGGAGAATCTCCATGCCTTATTGAATGTGGGGTAAAACATTGTCACCAAGGATGAGGAAAAAGCTGAGGTGTTTAATGCCATCTTTGCCTCATTCTTCAATGATCAGACTAAGTATCCTCAGGGTCTTCAGCCCTCTGAACCAGAAGACACAATTAACTCCTCAAAATACAGGAGGAAACAATTAAGGACCTGCTGTGTCACCTGGACACACACAAGTCTATGAGACCAGATGGGATCCACCCAAGAGTACTGAGAGAGCTGGCAGAGGAGCTTGCCAGGCCCCTCTCCATCACTCTCCATCATTTATCAGCAGTCCTGGTTAACAGGGGAGGTCCCAGATGCCTGGAGGCTGCCAATGTGACACCCATCTACAAGAAGGGCCGGAAAGAGGATCCTGGGAACTACAGGCCTGTCAGCCTGACCTCGATACCAGGGAAGATCATAGAGCAGTTCATCTTGAGGGTGCTCACAGGACGTGTGCAGGACAGCCAAGGGATCAGGCCCAGCCAGCATGGGTTCATGAGAGGCACATACTGCTTGATCAACCTCATCTCTCTCTATGACCAGGTGACCTGCCTAGTGGATGAGGGGAAGGCTGTGGATGTTGTCTACCTGGACTTTAGTAAAGCCTTTGACACCATCTCCCGCAGCGTTCTCCTCGAGAAACTATCAGCTCAGAACAAAACTCTCTCAGCTGTAAACTTCCTTTTAAGCAATAAGCATACTTAGTGGAAACTGTACTACTGTGGGACATTTCTGACTGAAAAAGGGGAATATAGAAGAATGGAGTCGAGTAGCTGAAACTCAGATATCAAGTTAACTCAAATGTAACTCAGTATCTGAGTAACTCAAATTTGGTGAATTTCTTTTCAGAACAATAATGTAAAAGCCTGCAACATCATTACTTCTGAAGTAACTTTGTTCCCTACTGAAATTAAGATAATTTAAAATACAAAAGTTCTCCCAGTGTAATCAAAAGGCTCATCCTGATCATCATTCTTGTTTGATCCATGATTCACTGGCACAGGTTTAACAGACAGCAGTTCCATAATCTCATAGTTGTGAGTGAAGATGAGTTGTATGAAGGTTTAGAAAATAAAAAATTGCAAAATCAGGTTTTAAAATAATTTTTCAAAGTGTTGCTTACAACAACTCTCACAGAAAGCATGTAATTACCCTACTAGATATCATAAAAACACACAGCATAATTTTAAAATTTAATAGCACCAACATCTGGGAAAATCAAATCTATGTAATAGTAGCACTTGCTGTATGACTTCTGTAATTTATCAGCTGCACATTTCTAATGTTTTCTTAAGTTCTGTTCTTTATCTGTTTTTAATTGACACACCTGGACTTGTAAAGAAGTAAAAATATAAAAACAAACAAACAAAAAAGGGATGTTAAAATATACTTCCAAATACTTAACAATTTGTCATATCTGTGCAATGAGTACTCCCACAGGAATACTTTCATAAAATGTAAGAAAAGTTTAATCGAAAGAGAAGTGTATGAAATTTAAAACAGAGATCAGAGGTTTGGAATTCAGTAGGTGGCTGCAGTTAGATTTCTTGAGCAAAAAAAGGACAGTAGCAATTAAAATACACTGATAGCAAGACGTCAGTCCACTCCTTGATGTGTAATAATATCTTATTCTATCAGTAATTGCAGCGGCTTCAGTGGAGCTGATGGTGGAATGAGATATAGTCAGCTATGCAAACAGTGACTTACACTTTGGAACTATATAGCTTGCAATTTTTGGCAATATTTCTGTGGCACAGTGATCAAGATCTTGTGAGCTGAACTGTGTGCTGATTTCTTCTCCCTCAGAGGTCTAGTTCATTTGAAAATTACCTGAACTATGAACACCTTTCTTAACAATGAATACATCCTGGTTTCTGAATCAGAGACTTCAAGCCACTGTCTACCTTCAGGTGCTTTTTTTTCTTAAGATCTGTAGGACTTCCAAAAATTCTCCTGAAGGCAGAACAGGGACCTTTATGCAAATGAGTCTTTGTCCTAGACCACATCAATTTCCATTCTAATTTATGTAAATTAGAGACCTATGGCTATATCAGTGAAAACTCAAACCAAACCTCTAATTTCCTTATTGTATTTTTTTTTCTTCTTTTTTTCTTTCAGGAGTGGTTGTATGTTTAACTGTCTAATACACAGGCCTGGATAAGCGTAGCTCTAATCTCACGCCTCATCCAGCCATTATTTATTTTTAGCCAGGACTCCCCCTGATATGTGACTACCAAGGATTTTTCATTATTTTGATTGTAGGAACAACATTTACTTTCAACTTTTTCAAGTTGAAAATCAAACCAGAACATATAATTTAAGACATGCTCATTTTCTGGAGAACTGCAGGACTCAAATATAATGTGATTCTGTCCTAAAAGTAATGGGATCAAAGAACCCTGCAATATGCACAGAAGCACACTAAGACTACTATGTCTAGAAAAAGTCAAAAGTCAGAGAATCAGAAGGTTAATATCAGTACAATTAATTAAAATATCCTTCCCATCAGTCTGTGATCTACACCAAAAAATGCTAAGGAATAATCAAGCTGCTGACAGAATAAACATGCTCAGAAATAGAGGGAAAAACTGTTACACCTCCGAGCTATTCCCTGTAACTAAAACTGCAGTTTGTTGTTTAGGCACAAGACGGTAAAACAACATTAACAGCCACTGGAAAAAAGGGGCCAAGGGCAATAAACACCATTTACAAGTATTACGTGCTCAGTAAATTTTCCCAGGACAGAATTGTATTTCAGTCCTCTTGGGCCTATTTCATGGAATTTGAGTTGGTTATTTAGTTTTTATAGGTCTCAAAGAGGCTATCAAAGAAATATTTGAAAACCAAAGTTTTGAATCAAAGACCAAAGGCAGGTTTATACTATTTTCATTGTATTATATTTCACTTCTTTTTTAAATACTTTTAAAGGTTTATTCAGCAGTTATAGAAAAAAACTAAAGCATATTTTGATGTTGAGAATTTTAAAAGAAGAGATATTCTAATTATGATAGAAAATATTAATCTTAAAGAGGATAGCTTGTTCTGAACAAATACATGGATGTATACATTGTAAATAATACAAATTTCAGTTCTCAAAGCAAAGACTTTTGTGTATGCGTTTTTAAAGTAGATGATTTTAAGCTATTGTAGTTAAACAAGTTTTCTTAAACCAAACATGCAGCCCATTAAATTCAACCTCTTACAAATACTTTCATGAAACACCTTACTGCCCATGTAGCTGAAACGCTATCACAGCAGTTAGTAAAGTACTATGATATTACAGTTTCCAGGTAAATGGATCACTGAAGAAATGGTAACCATGCAGAGAGAACAGAATGCTTTCCATCAGTTTATCCTGACTCGTATCAGCACTGGAGAGAATATTTTTTTAATGTTTAATTTTTACTGATTGTAATTTGGGTTTTGTCAGGGATTCTCAAGAGATTTAGAATCTCAGGATTAGTGAGACGTCTCGGGAATCTACTATCACATAGAAAAACACTTGTTATCAGTCTAGTTTTCATTTGACTGACACAATGACTTTGAGAATATCTACATGGCTGAACAGTTTGCAGATTTGATATCTACCTTTATGTAGTCAGATTTAGGTTGTAAGATCATTTGGAAATTGTACAGGAAAGCTTTTTTTTTCAGAAAAAAATTCTGAAAGTTAAGAAAGAAAAATATTCTCTTTCTCAGCCTTAACATTTCTAATGTTCTAACAAATTCAGTAGACTTGTTCTTTAGTCAAACACTTTAATAGTACTTTTGATCTCTTTTACAATCTTAAAAATGAAGTATATTAAACAAAATTGAATATATAAATATTTATGCTTATCTTACTTGCCTGTTATTAATAATTTATAACCTCAGAAGATACAAATAATTAATGAAACCATTAATTATTTATTAACAGTACCCTGCAGATGAGAGGCTAACAGAAATGTTTGAAACAAGCCAGAGTGTATCTTAATGTAAGTGCAAAACCATAGAAATCATACTCCTGGGTGTAACTGCTTCAGAGATTATAGTTTTATTTCATTATAGTATATGCAGCAAATAGAAACACTATTTCTTAATTATTAACACCTACTTTTTTCCCTATTGATGACTGACAGAAGATAGAAACCAAGCCTGAATTTTGAGAACTGCAGACTGATCACTCCCTCCTGACCAGTCCTAAGACAGTTCTAATTTATATCAATGCAGACCTCAATATTTCCAGTAATTATGACCTGAATTAACATTTTACAAAAGCATGTGCCAAAATCTACTGACTTTGATGGTGATTGGTGCAAAATGTGGAATTTACAAACCATTAAGAAATCATTCGATGTCATGCCCTGCAATTAAGAAGAAGTCAAGCAATAATAAAATCCAATTACTGTATGTCTGAGTTTAAAATTTTCATCTCATAGTGAGAAAAAAGAATACAAAGTCAAGGGTAATAGGGTAGGCAAGGTTGAGCTTGGGAACCCTTTGGGCAATAAAAAAGTGTAAAGCATAAGAAGGAAATGCATAACAGCAGTCCTCTGTCTCTGCTGGCATATCATTTCTTATCTTCTTTAACAATTTTAAGATATTAATAAATTTCCTGATAGATTTAATTCTCAGTGGCAATTGTGAGGCATAAACTGAAATGAAATCCAATGCAGTAAATTTGTAACTTGTAAAAAATCCCAAATCTTTCTGCCTAGTGAACCACAGCAGATATTTTTTTTTTTCACTTTTTACTTTTTTTCTCACTGAAGGGAAAGATTGCTGCTTAGAAAAAGACTTAAACTTTAGCCCCCACATATTAAGCAGAATTAATGATCTATTTGCTTAGATGCCATATATTACTTCTAGTTTATCCATCCACTGGGTAAACGATAGGAACTCCTTGGTCACGATGATAGATTTGAATGCAGGCCAGGACATCAGTCAGTGCTGGCAACTGATTAGTTGTTTGTGTCTTTGACATGCTCTTCCATCTCACTGACTGAAAGCTTGCTGATTGCTCTTACTTCCCTCCACATTCATTGCCCTCCACTGCCACTATATTATATGGTTAATGCTGATGGTGGAAATCCTCCTTGACAGCTAACAGTGAATTTCTCCCATTTTCTTATCATTACATACACGTTATTCCATGTTCCTTTAGGGACTAGAATTTCTAAGTGAGGTCATCCATGCCATTAGATATACAGAGGGCTGGCACAGTAAGGTTGGCTCCTGCTGATGAGAAAGGTTTTGTGTATGAGGAAAACAAAAAGAGGTTGCATAATGGAATGATGTGTGTCTGATTGCTCACAAATTAACACCTTATTGCTGAACAAGAACAGATTATAAGTAAGGAGGGAAAATTTCGTAGAACCATGCAGTTGGATGGTTATGCAGCAGGGTAGCTGTATAAGATGTGAAAGACACAATGGGAAATTCAGTTTCCTCTTACAGCCAAAGGCACAATGCTGGAATCGTGGTAGAGATTTTCTAATCTGCTCAGGGTACTTAGTTGATCTTAGCAACTAACAGTATTTCAAAAGTCTCAACCTTTGACAGTAATAGACTAGGTTTAGCAGATAACTTCAGCATCACTGCATTATTATTATCCTTGCTTTTCTGCAACAGATGGAGAGAATGTATTAGCTGAAGTATTTGAGAAAGTACAGAAAATATGAATGTTGACTTTCTTGACATCCAACGTTGTCTGGCATATGTTCGACATTTGTGATTAAACGTCAGGAGGACTGGAACACTAGTAATAAAGATCAGTGACGCTTTAAGAAGTTCTAAAGCGCATATTGAGGACAGGACAACAGCAACATGCTCTGAAGAGTCTTTTACTGCTTGCAATAAGAATTACAAAGTGTATATTTAGACATATCTTAGGCAATAATAAATGTTTGGAGAAGGCTTTATGGGAATTTTTTTTTGTTTGGTTTTGGGTTTGGTTTTTCTCTTTTTTTTTGTTTTGTTTTGCTTTTTCCCTAAGATAATCTTTCCAAGTAGGACTCAGGTACAAAACACTGAATACTGTTTTGTATATGAAACAGTAGATGATAATGTTGAATAAATTATAGGAAAGAAATAGGGATGCGTTTGCAAGTGGTTGAGTACCTATGTAAAACCAACTACAAAAAAAAGAAATAAACTTCACTCTCAGCTGCAGATGTCAATTCTCTGAATAAAAAAAAAATATGTTCTGTTTATGAAAGGCGAAAATTAAAGGGGAAAATAGAGGGAGGACCACCCCATATGTGTAAAATTATGCAAATCAGTGCATGAACTTAAGATGTGCTTATGCGCATGCAAATAAGTGCATAAGTACATCTGTTCTAGGATTCTATGAGTACTCAGGATAACTAAGAAATAATTTAATGCAAGATCACTAACAGATCTACATTCTCGTTTTCACTGCGGAATAGGTATACACAGAAAATATACTCATGATTAAGGATTGTTCTTATTCCAGGCACATATAGAAAAACAAGCCTAATCCTCAATCTGCTTTTGTAGACATACCCCACCTCATGCTCTGTCTTTCCTTGGTTATATTCTGGTTGCCCTACTGGGTATAGTGGAAAGGAGGATCTCTGCAAATGGAAAACTCTTTGATAGTGATTTCTGATTTGCCACAGTTCTGTTTAATATATTAGATCATAGAAGGCTATGTAATTCCAAGCAGATTTTCTAGCTAGCTGATGGATTTATACAGACATTTAGTATGATGAGATGGTTGGACAGGGTCATTTGCTCTGGTTCATGCAAGCTCTGACAAAGGGTCAGTAAAATAAACTGTGTGACTACCAGAACTTGTAATATCGGATCACATTTGATAAAGAAACAAAACAATAAAAACTGACAAGATCAGTTGCAGCAAAGTGAATTATGGTCAGAAAAACAATAGCTCTTGTCCTGGTGTCCGCTTTTGCATAGCATTAAATAAGCACAGATAACAGTCCATGCTATTCATATTTGCTGTGCTTTATTACTCAACAGCAATCTAGGAATTTAAACTGTGCATTACTATTCTTTTGTTAGATTTAGATTTAAAGAAATCATGGTGATGGTTTTATACTGACATTATTTTCTATACACATTGTATATTTCTGATCTCCATCAACCCTTTTAGCTATGCTGAAAGGCCAGGAAATCCTTGAATTCTGCAGCTTGAGTTGCTACACCAACCTTGAATTGCTACACCAACCTTGAATTTTCTGCAGCTGTTACATATTTTGCACACTTCCTGTGGACACTTGAATCCATTCAAGCTCAGGTTTCAGCCTCCGTGAAGACTCCAGTGACATTTTTGAATGGGAAAAAAATGTAAATCAAACAGCTGTTTCATATTCCATTCCATGCCAGCAGCAAAGACTGGTGTCTGCTTTCCCTGCTTTGATGCTCAGTTCTGACATTCTTTGTAGTAGTCCTGCATGAACCTTTGAAAAGCAGTTTTTGAAGCTGAGGGAGATATGTTCACATGTCTAACTGAAATGTCTAACATTTCTAATCATTTACTGAAAGAAGAATTTATTAGCTGTTTTTGCATTAATTAAGAATTACCTAAGATATTAAACTATATGCCATATATTACTTTTTATATTACAATACATGGCACTGCATTGTACTACACTGAACTTGCATGTTTAAGATTCACTATTCCAGCTGTTGTGCAAAAAAGACAAGATGGAACAAAAGGGAAAGGGCCAGCATACCTGTTCTTTAAATTACAGGGCAGCCACATTAGAATTCTCTACAAATAATCGTTATTACAATTTGATTAACAAATATTTTATCTTTTTCTGTAAAAACAAGAAACTATATTTTCTCTGAAACAATAGCTAGCATAGAAAGAGTCTGGGTACCTATATCTTTTGCATGGAAATTCCTTAAAATACCATTTATCTCTATCTGGAATGTGAGTATATCTGCGAAATAAGGTAATTACCAGAGCTATTTTGCAGTACCTTGTATGTAATTTTACTGTTACTTGTTGACTAATGTTTGCAGCTTGATAATGACAGTGTCTCTACATACTTATCTGAGTAAGTAAAACAGTTCTACATCCTCTTTGTGTCCAACTTTGATTAAATTATCCTTCTTCTCTATTCTGTCTTATTTAAAGGGGTATTTATGACCTTAAATTTGGATTTCATGTTGGATGAAACTGAAATTATATTAATAATATTTACTGTCTTATTTAAAGCCTGGCTTAGATTTTAAAAGTATTAGAACGAAAGACAAAAAGTGTGTCTTCCTTTCAACATCACCTCATGGATCTGTTTTTTAATAGTTTATACTTATTAACCTATTTTTATGGAGTGTTGAATGTCATATTATCAAGCTGCTTTGGTGATAGTACTTCACACAATCAACTCAACTGTTGTTACGGAGCATTGCAAAGGATCAGATACTGTAAAAAGATATTTAGAATGGAAATTTTTCAAGAAATGGTACACCTTTTTATTATTTTTGTACTCTGTGTGGAACAGTCAGAAAACCTCTTATTATTATAAGAAAACAAAAGTAATGTATAGTTACTGTTGAAAAAGAAAAGGCATGCAATAATTGTCAAGTTTTTATACAAAGGACTACTCTAAATTTGGAGAGCTATAACTTTCACTAGTTAGGTATCAAGCCAAAGTTTTGTTATTAACTTTGGGTCTAAAAACAACTGTGAGAAATTGTTTTTAGTTCATCTATAAAAGAAAAAGATTTGAGAATTATGTTGAGTCTGTATTTCCACCTTGTATTCCTGGTTGATGTCAACCACTGAAAATAGAATGGAGAAAGGGCAAAAAAAAAAGATATCTTCTGCACAGTACAAAGAACAATATTCAAAGCTTTGTTCAAAAGCATCACAATGACAATATTCTCTAAAAGAACCAGTACAGGGATCCTATATAGTATTAACATTTGACAATGTAATGAATGGTATGCTCTCTCTCTGGGAAGGCTGGCTGCAGATCCAGTTTTACTTTGTACTGAATTTAAGGAAACTGAAATATATTTCAATAGTCTCTACCTCTTTCAGTTTATGCTTTGGCTAAAACTGTTTTTCAAGCCCTGACAGAGATCATATGTCTTTGGAAATTGATTATTGCTGTAGTAGAGATACAAGCATTGAAAAGCAATGAACCAGATATCACTCCTGTAAAAATAACTAGGAATGTTGTCTTTGAGTTCACTGAAATTAACATCACCCACCAAGAACAGTCGTACGTGCCAATGAAGCTGCAAACTGGATTACACCATAAGATATCCTTTTAAACAGATGCAGTAGCTGAAACTCCCTACATGCTAATTTACAACTGTAATGAATATGTCAGACAGTGCATGTCAGAAAGCAGCATAGCCAGCAGTGTTGTTGTAAATTTTATATAGTATATTACAGTTATTTTGTGTGAATGACAGATCTCTTGTTTAATGTTCCTGTGAATGGAAGAAACATTTACAGTGTGAAATTCCTTTCTAAAAGTTAACCAGCATCACAACGAGCTACAAAAAACGCGGGTAGAAGTTTACTTCTCCATAGAGTAACCAGTAAGTTTATTTAATTATTGTATGCAGTGCAAGTGAAGAACCATGGGAAATTTGCCCCTGTGTGTTTATTCAAGCCAATAGCCTTGCCATTTTCTCTTTCAGTCTCTAATGTAAGTCAACCAGACTGAAACACAGAAAACCTATTTATTGGCTTTGATCTTCAGCTACGTATTGGAAGGCTTATCAAGAGGAAACATACAATTTTCAATGGAATTACCTCTCTGAGTAAAGTTTATTTTTCTAAGACATCTCATTCTAGCTGTACCCTATGTCATTTTCCTCACCTGGAACAAATCACAGGCAACTACACCACTTGCCTCCATCCTCCTTCAAACACAGAGATACTTCATTTGCCATTGGTCTAAGGCATATTGTCAATCAAACAGATTGCAATGCCTAAACTGATCTTTTTCTAAATGCTCCTGCTTGTCAGATATCCAGCTGCGCTGATGTCAGAATTGTCAGGAAGTGTCCATAACAAAAAGATTGTGTTTCAGAAACATCTTTGTGTGCAAACTAACTGCATTACATAAAGAAGCACAAAATAGGTGTCTAAATTCTCTCCATCTGTCTCCCCTGTAATGTATTAATTTTTAAAATACAGTTTTCTCCTGTATTGTTAAAAACATTAAAATTTCTGTTATCATTAGTAATAGCAAAATGGGTCAAAATTAAGATTTTTTTTTTTTTCAGAAATATGCTCATCAGAAATAATTTCTCTTACAAAGATAATACAATCAAAATTTGACAATAAAACACTGTTAAAAGGAAGATGATTATCAAGGAGAATATCGGGAAGCAAAAAAATATTTGGATAAAATACATCCTCTCAAGGGCACATACTAGTGATTTTGAGGAGTTTTGTACAACTAAAGTCTTTGCATCTCCTTCACTTATGAAAGAACTGATGGCATGAGTCATTTGATGGTGGGATTTGAATATGGTAGGGGACATGCTATGGTTGACAGTTTTAGGAGCAGCACACTAATTACCATACAGAAGATCAGCATGAGAAAAATTAGAAAAAAGAGTATAAAGATTGTTTTTACTTATATAACAGAAGAGATTAGAGAAACAGAAAAATGAACCAAGTCAGAGTGGTTCTGTTCATTCAGCTGTGGAATGCCTGGACCAAATAAGTAAGTGTCAAAAGGGTAAGCACATACAATGTTCAGAGAAAGGCATTGAAGGCACAAACAAAATGATGAATTTTGCTCCCCTTTTAATAACATGGAAAATATTTAGCAATGGCTATTCAGTGTTGAAATGACATGACAAGTTAATAAAATATCTAATTTCATAGGACAACTTGATATTATTGAGTACAGTCATTGCTCCCTGATCTGGATCAGAGCCATGATTAGCTCTTACCACACTGATAAGTGCAGAGCCTGTTGATACTCAAGCTTAAGGTCAGGTTTCCATGCAGATTAGCCATACATAAATCATCTCATCACAAAGTGCACAGGGAGCACACCTGAAATTGAGAGCAATTAATACTGCTGAAAAGAAAGCTACAAATTTCAAAGAAATCTGGGGAGAAATGATAGGATTAACAGAGCGTAAAAGTCCATGACTTCTGCTGACTCAAAAACCTCTATGCACTTCTAAATGCCATTTAATGGAAAGGGTAAAACAGGCTAATTCAATTCCTGGTAAAGCTGTCTTCCATGTACTGCCAGCTTTTGGAATTGCTATGTCAGAACTATTGTTTTGCAATAGCTAAAATACAAACATTTTAAATAAGGTTTTAAAACTATGAAATTCTTTGAGAAATCAGTTGGATTGGTGATGAGTAATTTATCTGAATTTTACAGATGTGGCAATTGTTTTCATTCATGCTTCCATAAAGAGGTCAATTTTGCTCTAGAGCGATTGTCTCTAGTAAACATAAATACTGATCCTCAGGCTGAATAGTCCCAGGTTCAGATGAATCCAACTTACCTTACAGAAGTTTTCTATGTGAAAAGGTGACTGATATCCATGCTAAACATAGCATTACATATAACCAGATCTGTGCATATTTCTCAAAGTACAAGTTCTGTATTCAGTGCATAACTGCAAGCTCACTCTGTGTTCTGGAGTCATGAAATTGCTGAAAATGCTTTTTCTTTTGCATGCTCCCATAGGAAGATAATGCTGCTTCTAACCATAACCATGGATTCACAGAGTAACAGGTTGGAAGTAATCTCCAGACATCACCTAATCCAACCTTTTGTTGAAAGCACGTCTAATTGGATATAATTGCTCTAGACGTTGTGCCTCTGAGTCTTGAATACCTCCAGCAATGTAGATCTCACAACCTCTCTGGGTCCTAGTTCCTATATTTGATTAGTCTCATGGTAAAGTGCTTTCCTCTCATCTCATTGGAATACCTCAGGATCAGATGTCTGCCCATTGTCTTTTGTCCTATCATGATGCAGTTGTAATTGGAGACTAGCTCTATCTTCTCTGGGTTCTCCAACCAGCTAGTTGTAGACACCTATAAGGTCTCCCAGAAGCCAGGCTCCCTCAGACTTTATGTCTCTGGGCCCTGAGGGCATTAACTAACTTTATTGGCCCTGAGCAGCCTCATCTGGGGTTTCTGGCACATGGGCCCAGTACCCCCATTTCAGCTCAGCTCAGGGCCATGAGTCCCTGCCACAGCTACAACTATATGAGTACAGGTCTCCAGCAATGCCTCTGGCCCTACCTCCTCAGGTCCTGACTGGTGTCTATGGGCTGTCCATTGACAAGACTCAACTCTAGTTTTGCCTGGGACTGTCAGTAGTGCCATGTTTTGTTGTGTTTTAGGATTTGTTTGTTTGTTTGTTTCCTTGTTTTTTTAAAGTTCCAAGATTTTTGTCTACCAGTCCAAAGATATAATTTCTTTGCTACAGCTTGATTATGTTTTTTTCCCTAATACTGCCATAAATGTAATTTTGTTATACTTTCAGTCCCCAGTCTATCTTTCTATTTTTCTTTCTGAGATTTATCCTGCTCTCAGCCTGCCTGCTCTCCTACAAGCCAATGCCAAGAACAACTTTTATCTTGTACCTGTAGCTTATGCTGCCTGGAAGTGCAGCTTATACTAGATTGTATGTACCCTAAATATAACTGACTATACTTATGCAGTTATCAAATATATTTAGAAATATAAAAAGTATGCTTGCAAGTATTAAGCCTAATTGATACCTACTGGTATCCATGAGCCAATCAGATACCTGCTGAGACTAGGCTGGGAAGGTTGCTGTGGCTCATGTGGGATTGGTGATAGCAGCTCACTGCACCCCTATTGTACATAAGATAATAGCATTTAATATCACCCTGAAGGAATACAAATGCAGCTGGCAACTTTCCTTCCTGTGGCTGAGATATTTCACACGATTTTAAGTGTTAATTAGTAAATGTCAGCTGTAAATTGCTCCAATGTTTTAAACATTGTGAAGTTAGCTGTGAATGACATTCTTTACTACCTGAATTTACTTCAGTAGATTTATGACTTGTGCCTAAGAATTTAAACCCCTGTTTCATCACTGAAGAGGCTCTCAGCTTCCTATGTAGTTCCAGAGAAGACTTTTTTCCCGTATCTATGTTATAGAAAAAGAGGAAGAAATGAAAATACACCTTATGATACACATTTATGAAATTCATCTGAAACTCGATAGATTCCTGTTTAAGAACTGAAAGTTAATTGGTTTATCCTAGGAAGCTGTTCACTGGATAATAGTGTTCAAAATTCAAACTGTAAGCAAGAAAGGACTCCCAGCCTATAGGGTGAGTGTACAAGACTCATTGCCTCATCTTTGCCACTTCTCAAATATGCATTCACCTCACTCTTTCTTGTACTTTCTCAAAACTGCTGATAGAGTATCTTAGATTAATAGGCAGGAGAGGTGGGATGTCAGTGTAGTAGTGGGAAGAATAGGGTGATCAATTTCTTACCACTTTCACCTTTGCTGAGAAAACTTAGAAGAGGGTTGGGAGAAAATGGTATATTCTTTCTAAGAACTTGCTATTGTTTTGGTCATTGATGTATTTTTTTTCCTTAGCTTCCCCTTGACTTTTACTTAGGTACTATGGATAGTTGAACACATATTGTTTTGAGACAGTGGGAAAGGGTGAAGGAGCTATGCAAAAGCACTGTTTATCCAAACCTGTGACTAAAGGCTGTTATTCTCTAACTCCAATTGTTCACACTCCTGCTGCTAACTACTCATGTGAGCCTGATTTACAGAACACCAGCTTTAACACAGTACAGAGAAAGATTCTAGTTTCTATTGGAAGTCCTCTTCTGTGGCAAGCAGCGGAATTAGAATTTATCATACCATAGCTAGCACCAGTGTTCAACATTTATACTAGGCTGATGATAGCTTAGGCCCTACCACTAGGGCTGAATATCAATGTAATTTAGGAAACTGTGTCTCTCCCTATGTTGGTCACCATGCAGAAAATGTTCTTTGCTGTCCTGTTATCTTAAACCTAGTCAATATTTGGGAATTGGGAAGAATTATGGAATTAGAAACAAAAGGCAGAAAATAACTTCTCTTTTAGAAGATTAATAGTTTACAATTATTTTTGGTGCAGACTGAGAACTAAATAACTGCTACAGTAACAAATGAAACATTATATACACAGCAGTACAGCACAGAATAGCTGTGTGTATATACATGTGTATGTATATATGTATATATCTGTATATATATGTGTGTGTGTGTATGTGTGTGTATATATATATGTGTAGAACAGCTATCAGTTCTTCATACCCACTTCTGAAACAGTGGGCCCAGTGTACCTAGCTGTGATTTTTTGTTATCTTATGCATAAAGAGAGCTCCACCTGTGCAATTATTTATGTGCACCTTCATTTGGTTTTTACACAGCTGTATGTCAGCAAATTGGTTAGTATGACTGGCCCTGGGGCTCCTAGTACCATCATGCTCCTGGGCTTTCCAGACTTCTGCCACCTTATGCACTCATCTTAGCCGTACCTCTGACAGGTCATTGTTACAGACAAGCTTAGTCTCGGGTTACTGGGACATTACTATACACAATAAGGTTTAAAAGCATATATATCCATGGATACATGTATACAAATGTATTTATGTGTACATTTTTTTCTCAATGCCTTTTTCTAATATTCATCTAATACAGCAATGTTATTGGTGGGTTAACTGGGGGTTGTAATGGAGCTGTAACAATCGTTCCCCTTCATCAATGTTGGTGAGACTCTAAAACTTCACTCCTTCCATTTTAAACATTTTTTTCCCCCAAGTCCAATATTTGCTGTCTAGAGCCTTAACCAAGTCTAGCCTAATTTCAATTCCAGAAGAAAAAGAAGAAATCTCCTGTCTTCTGATTAATTTGTAAGCTTTCTTATTTGCTCAAAATAATCCAAAGTATACATATAAATATAAACATGCAATTGCTTTCCCACAATCAGCTCAAACTACTGCTTAAACTAAAAGTCAGTAGGATCAAAATTTACAATAGAACTATTTACATCTTCAGATAGTGAACTTAAGAACATTTAGATGAAATTAATGTTCAATGGTGTGCATGCTGGAACATTTATCTCTAATAAAAGAAAGTGGAAATGTGTCAGTGGCTATTGGAAACTATTCTATTAGGGTTACATGTATCAAAGCAGAAGAGATAAGGAGTCATTTATAAAAAAGAGTGGAGATAGAAAGGGATTTAGTAGTAACTAGCCAAAGAAAAAACAAATGGAAGACAAGGGCCCAGTTTTGAAGTTCAGTTCTATTTTCTTTGCCGTTTTTCTGTTCTGTGTCTCATTTAAGCCTTTTAAAATAATTATGTAGAGAGATCAGCAGTTACCATGATGCTTTTACACTTAAATATAAGCTACCCATGTATCTCTGCCCTTCAGCAGAAGTCAGATAGAGTAAAACAGATGTATGCTGATGACCCAGCAGCTCTAAAATGTAATCTTTGCTTGTGTAACACCTTTCTCATTTTTCTTGGTTGCTTTTGTCTTTTTCATTTTCCTCACCTAGCCCCTCCAGTCATTTTTAATTTTCTCAGGAAACACTCCTATGGGGAGTGTCAGTACAAGAGGGTTAAAGGCTGCTTGCATAGTTACTGCCTACCTGTATTGTGCTCAGCAAAACTATGATGATTTGTGCTCTCCTGCCCCTTACTTTTGCCAGAGCATCAGACCTGAAAGCATGGAATAATCACTTCAGCCCCATCTCTCATGCAATTCTTTACTTGCAAATCAGACTCAGGAAGCACGATATGATTTGGGAAAATGAAGTTCCATCTTTAAATGTTATCCCTTATTGACAGGTGATGTAAAGACAGAATCACAAGATTAGGAGCTCGATAAGTTTATCCATCAGGCTGCTATGTTCTGTCTTTAAAAAAGAAGCCAATAATGCAACACTCAGTCATAATGCAAACTGTAATGGTTAAAAAATTAAACAAAATCAATTCCTGAAGATACTTTCTGCTATGAAAAGAATTCACTCAGAAAATTTTACCTGGGGAATAGGAAGATGGGACAGAGATATTCTTTAAAAGTTGTAGTTTAAGGAGAGAAGGAGACATGTCAGTATCCACCAGAAATATGAGACAAAATGTAGGATAATGTAATAAAAAGATAACTATCATTAGTTCTCTGCTTCTGTAAAATCACAGATAACAATGTAGTCATATATGCATTAACGGTGCCCTGGAGGCCTCACTCTAATATGTTATATTAGACTGTGTTCAAGGGTAGGGAGGTAGGAGCAGGCAGGGAGGCAAGGCTCTGTGGAAATACAGAACCTCCTGTCAAACAGATATTCAGGAAGATCCTTAGGTCCCACTTTTCATAGACTTGCAAAGTTTTCCTTTTTCTCTCATGACCAAAGGAAGAGAAAAAAATTATGTAAGAAAATCCTTCTTCCTTTGAAAGTCCTCCCATGACTTTCTGTACTGGCACATATGTTCTAGAACATGGTACATTTTCCTCTTTCTCCTTCCTACAGGAATCAAAGTAAAAAAATAGATAAAACTTATAGGATTTTATGAAAGTAAAAAATTACATTCATCACATTTTTCACTTGGCCTGTTATTTGTTGTGTGCTTTGTTTAAAAAAAAACACTAGGCTTTGCAATTGAAAATCCCAGTAAAATAAGGGAAAATTGTACCCATTTATGTACACTAGTCTGCAGATTCATGGAACTAATGAAGGACAATCTAGCATTGACTGCAAATATATATCAGCCAAAGATTTTTTTGATTCTTTTGTGAGTCAGCAGAGAGTTTTGTTTGCACACTTTTATTCCATGGCTATTGACTACTCATCACCTTTGCATCCCCAGTTTCCAGGCATGTGGCAGCAGTCACAGGTTAACTGAACTCATATTGACTTCTGGACCATAAGAAGCAGGGAACAGGTAGAATATTGAACATAATTATGCTCACTATAATAATTATAATAATAACAAAGACAAAAGTTGGAGTTGCACATCAAATGGAACACATATTAAGTGTCCACAACAATGTTATAGAGGAACTTAATTTGACAAATAAAATAAAACACTCTTTTGCTAAGGGAACGGATGAACCAGAGGAGTGTTTGCTTCCCTGTCATCAACTTTGCCCACTTACTTTTCCTCATTGGGCTCCATGCAGACAATACAGTGTCTTCTGATCTGAAACACTTTCTTTTTGTGAACGGTGCCCAATGAAACCCTAAATTTATCCTCATTTGAGCATCTTTCTCTGTTTATCTTTATTATAATTACTTACTGGGTTAAAAATAATATTTTATGGTACACTCACATTCATAATTCTTTCAATTACAGAAGTACATTATTTTTCTCTCTTAAGAAATATCTATGGCAGTGGTATATGATTATCTATGACCTATAAAATTATAGCATTACTGTTAAAAATCATCTTACTGTTGAAATGTTAGGTAGTACTTCAGACAACTTGCTACAGTACTGTGAATGATTTATGTTAAACTTCAGTCCTTTTCTTCAGATGGTAGTTTTAATATTTTCAATTTTAAGAAGTAGTACTTCAGTATTCAGTTACAAGGGTAAGTGATCTTCAATATTGACCCAATCTTTGCAAATGAATGAGAAATAAATGTGATATCATATATCAAAGATAGGCAGCCTATTTCAGATTAGGTTAAAAAAAAAATTGTAGACCTTATCTTGAAATTCTTTAATAAGAATTCACTTCAAAATTGAATTCTTTAACAAGAAGTGACAAAAATATCTTAATTTTTTCTCTGTATGTAAAATGAGAATCCAAAGTTAATTCCTAATACATGGAGTTGTAACTGTGATTTTCTTTTAGCATTTCTGTGTATTTGATTGTTGAACGTGGCTGCTTGTGATTTCTGTCCCAAACAAATAAATGCTGAACACACTTCAACAGATGCCTTGCAAAGAAACATAAAACTGGATGCATATATATCTTTCTGTACTGTTGCATAGTGAAAAGGATACAATGGAATATGACTGTGTGGTGGGTTAACTTTGGCTGGATGCCAAGTGCCCACCAAGCCTCTTTATCACTCCACATTCTCAGGTGGGCGGGGTGAGGGTGCAGAAACAATGAAAGTCTCATGGGTTGACATAAGCCTGAGGGATGGGAGGCCATCCAGAGGGACCCGGACAAGCTTGGGGAATGGACCTGTGTGAATCTCATGAGGTTTAACAAGGCTAAGTCCAGAGTCCTGTACCTGGGTCGGTAGAGGTGTCAGTACAGGCTGAGGGATGAAGGGATTGAGAGCAGCCCTGCCGAGAAGGACTTGGGGGTCCTGGTGAATTAGAAGCTGGACATGACCCAGTAATGTGTGCTCACAGCCCAGAAGGCCAACCATATCCTGGCCTACATCCAAAGAAGTGTGTCCAACAGGTCAAGGGAGGTGATTCTGCCTCTCTACTTCTCTCTCTGGGTCAGACCCCTCACTACAAACAGAGCAGGCAATCAGAGCGTGGCGCATCAGCCAGGGCGTGGCATGGCACGTTGCGTAGCAGTTCATGTGGAAGGATGCGCAGGGAGGGCATAGTGGCCCCACCAGCTCAAGAAGTGAGTTCTATTGGTGGTCATTGCCCTCTCTCCAGGTGAGACCGCACTAGGAGTACTGCATCTAGTTCTGGAGCCCTCAGCATGGGAAAGACATGGACCTGTTGGAGCAGGTCCAGAGGAGGGCTGCAAAAGTGATCAGTAGGATGGAATATCTGTCCTGTGAGGACAGGCTGAGACAGCTGGGGTTCTTCAGCCTGGAGAAGAAAAGACTCCAGGGAGACCTTATTGCAGCCTTTCATTACTTAAAGGGGGCTTATAAAAAGCAGTCTGGGGAACACCAGTGACCAGGAGCACTGCAAACAGGGCGTGGCACGTCAGCCAGGGCATGGCACATCAGGCTGCGCAGCAGTTCATGTGAAAGGGAGCACGGGGAGGGTGTAATAGCCCCACCATCTCCAAAGGTGAGTGCTATTGGTCGTCATCACCCTCTCAGGAAGAGCTTAGCTATGGTAGCCACCCAGTGGAAAGACATGTCCCCTGCACTCACAGAATGGATATGGCAACCCAAACAGAGCTCCCATGGAAACATGCAATCATCTATGTTGGTCTCAGGCTACAGAGAGTGCCAGACCCTCTCACTGGTCATGGATGGCAGTACAAGAACAGCTGTGTGAGGTGTGACCAGGTGAATGATCTGTTCAGCCTAGTGGCAGAGCTACAAGAGGAAGTTGAAAGTTAAGGAGTATCAGGGATTTGGAGAAAGAGATGCACTTGTGGAACCATGCTCTGCCGTCCCTGAGATGGAAGCTGGATCAGCCACCACAAAAAATCCAAGATCAAGGGGGTTCTGTATCCTCCCCTTGCCAGGCTGAAGGCAGTATCCTAAAGGAAAGGAGAGAATGGAGGCAGGTCCATTCTCAGGGCTGTAGGCAAAACCCCTCCTTGCCCACCTCACCTCCCTAGGTGCCTCTGTAGAACAAGTATGAGGCTCTGGATGTGAAAGGATAGTAACTTCCATAAATGCAAAATTAATGACTCAGTTTCATCTGACATTGTCTCTACAGATATACCTAGCAAAATGGCACAGTTTAGAGGGAAAGATGAACAAGGTAGTGGGTTTTTGGTTCGTATGGGGTTTTTTTTCATTTAAGGCAGTGACAGGCAATATCAGAGAAAGAGAGACTATGAATAATAAATGAGGATGACAATAATACAGACAAAGACTTTTCTGTAGGTTATTGCTGCCTATCAACTTTGCTCTACATTATTTAGTGTTTTTACCAGTCTTTTCCCATGGTCAAGATTTAGCTAGTGCCTTTATGTCACAGTTGCAGATAGACAAGTCTCAGACACCATAGACAACAGGGCTTTTGCACAGGGAAAACAATTGTTATATATTTTCCATTAAACACTGGATTTCTGTTTAATGGAAAATATACACAGAGGAAAGAGATTGGAAAAGAAGACAAGGCAAGGCAAGAATTCAGACTAAACACAACACTCTACTGATTATACTCAAACTTCAAAACTCTAAACCTACTGTATTCCACTGAATTCTTTCACCAAACACAAATATGAAAGCAGGCATTTCTACTTTGTCCAAGCTACGCAGATTATAATAAAAGGATGTGAAATTAAACGCACCACATTGGACTGAAACATAAATGTTAACTTCAGCCTGATATATTCAATACCAATTAGAGTTTTCCCAAGACAGATTATTAAAAGAGCTTGAGATACATAAACAGTTCAAGGGAATTGCTATTTCATGTGAAATCACGTGAGTCATTCATTTTACTGAAAGATTTTGAAAAATACCTGTAGGGATTCCTACACAGGTGCTGACCAGTGGATAAAAATACTAATTGAAGAAAACAAGGACAAGTTCTCAGATGCTCATTAACTAAAAGTTTCATCTTATGCAGGATTCATCTAAGGTGACCTTTTCATAGGAATCAGAGCAGAAATAGCTCTCATGAATGTTATCTATTCTGTAGTCATTTTCAGACATTGTCTGAAAGACAATTGAAATTGAAAGAGCCTCTCACAAATAGTTATTATAAAGCTTTCTCCCTTAATTGATCTTATTATTAAAAATGTGTAGAAACCCACTGACTGCAGGATGAAAATCATTCAAATTGCCTTTGTCATTATTTGGAAGTCAATGCAGTGCAAAAAAAAGCATTCTGTTGTTAAGTTATATTCTAATGAAAATTAAACAAGGAGGGCCTACGTCATGAAGTTACATTCTTTTTACAATATCAACCAGGGTACTTGCATAATTAAGAAAATTAAAGTTTTTTTTTTACACTTAGGTACCGCAGTATTGCTATGGCTCATTAAAGAGCGAACAAGGTAGTTTGTTTGAAACTAGCAGTATTTTTAAAGCTGAGGATTCAATTCTGCCTGGGGCTGAGACATCCCTTATGTTCCCACCTGTGCAAATCCAGATCTTATCAGAAGATGTATAAAAAAGGTTTAGCCTAGGAGTTTGTCAAATCAATATTACAAGGAAGTTATACAATTTATAGTGCTGGAGTAAACAAGCAGAAAATTACTAACCCAGTAAAGAAACAAAGATAATAAAAGCATTGCACCTAGGTCCTCTGAACAATTAATGTTTGCAAGACTTCAAGCTCCAGGGAAGCCTTGCAAAGTCATGGGCTGAGTTAGAGCTACAGCATAGCTCACACCAAGAGCAAAGAAAATATGGTGTCCGGGTAAATCCAGAAAACCAGTGAGACAGTAAAAGAAAGCTATCCTGAGGAATATGCCTTGCTTATAACACGTAAAGCAACCTTTGACAGTATAAAGTTAGCTTAAGTGAATGCCATTAATAATACAGAAAGTGACAAATGAGTGCCAGTGACAAATGTGCAAAACTGGAACTTGGAACATCATGGAAGACATGGTACCATAATTTCACACCCAAAAAAACAGCAAACAAAACAACAAAAAGAGTTTGAATGAAAATCTAATACCCTATTGTCTACAAATTTTTCATGGAAGAATAAGGTCTCTCTAAAACTACTTCACAATTAGCAAGTTCAAAGAAATATTTTTACTTTAGAAACTTTGGATTGTAACTATATTGTAGAGTAGGAACATGCTGTTCCTACTGCAGCACAGTAAATATCTGATAATAGAACGGGACTTCAAAGATGCCAGGAACATATGAAACAATTAATTTTCTTTTTCTTGTACAAGACAAATTGGAGGATATTTTTTCATTCCTTTGAAAGGGTGGAAAGTTTAGTGTTGATAATTATAGCCTTATGGTAAGTATTACTCCATAAGCAATAATCACAAAGTAATAATCATGATAACATAATGAAAACAATGGCCATAAAAAATATTTTTCTACAGGTAGAACTAGAATGTTCTAGTGAATTTACATATAAGGGATTAGCTATGAGAATTTTTTCTACCATCACATTTGCAACTTATGCATATGCCTTTTCTACGGCCATTCTCTCCAATTCCCTTTTGTATTATATCCAAGTATAGTAGTGTGTTTTGTGGTTTCTCACACTGCAGTATCAGAATATAGACCACAGAAATAGAGCCTTAGAAACAGAGAAATGAGAGCTTTGCATGGAAGGCAATGATCTTCTATCACTTCCCATAGGCCAGACCCTGAGCAAAAATCTTTATCTGTCATGGTGAAAAGTTTGTACCAACCAGAATCTTTACATCAAGAACAGCAGACGATTACTTGTTTCTCAGTAGGGTGTATCAGTTTTTTTTATCAACTTTTGAACTTGTTTGTCTGGATTGTCATTATTATCTTTACAAGTTTATTTACAGAAAGTTGAAGAATCTTGCCCTTTGCTGTATTGTACTCCTTATGTCTCTAGTCTATGAACTAGGTTGTATTAGTTTATGTTTATATTCGTACAAGTTCATTTGGTATGAATTAGAAAAGCTGTCCTTATTGTCTTGTGGTTATAAGACTGTACATTTGGAAAAATAGCACCAACATGTAGTCAGAAACATAGTGTCCATTATTCAGTACCAACTTTATAGAAAGGATACTACTACAGCCACTGTGTTTGTTCATCAGACAATGATTATGAGAATATGATATTTGGTCTGAGTTTTTTTAATAAAAGATAAATAGGAAAATATTCAAGATAAATAACCTCAAATCTCTACCTTTTAATTTGAATTGCTGTATATATTCACAAATCCAGTTGTTCTGAGCTGAGGCAATGTATTTCTTCCCTAAAGAACATAAGTTTATCCTGTATTTAATCTTAATTTTCTGAAAATAAGACTACTTTTAAACACAATAATGAAGAATAGCCACATAGCACACTATGTAGCAGCTTTACAAATATAGTTCTGTTGAAATCTGTCCTTGTTTCACTTGGGATAGAAGAAATTTTCTTCATAGAAACTAGTTCTGGTGACTATGTTTTGGATTTGGGATTAAATGTTGATAACATGCTGATCCTAAGCAGTCAAGGACTGTCTTGTCTTTTCATGTTGGCCTGCCAGTGAGAAGGCTGGGGGTGCACGGGGAGCTGTGAGGGGGCATAGCCAGGACAGCGGACCCAAACTGGCCAAAGGGATATTCCATACCATATGACATCATGCTCAGTATATAAAGCTGGGACCAAAAAAAAAAGAAGGGGAGGAGAGGACATTCAGAGTTATGGCATCTGTCTTCCCAGGTAACCAGTACATGTGATGGAGCCCTGCTTCCCTGGAGATGGCTGAACACTTGCCTACCAATGGGAAGTTGTGAACAAATTCCTTGCTTTGTTTTGCTTGTGTGTGTGGTTTTTGCTTTACCGATTAAACTGTCTTTATCTCAACCCACAAGTTTTCTCACTTTCTCATTTCCCCCCTGTCCCACTTTGGGGGAATGAGTGAGCAACTGCATGGTGTTTGGTTGCCAGCTGGGGTTAAACCACGACAAAATCACAACAATCTGTTATGGTATGAAACGTTGGTTAATACGGAAAGGCAGAGCCTGTCTCCTTTGAATACAGCCTGAATTTCTATAGTTTTACTTTTTGTCTTTTCTTTTACAGCTCTCTCTCACAACTGTTTTTAGAGAAAAACAAGCCCATTTGTAGATCTCATATTTCAGAAGAACTTTGTTCTGTATTGTTCTCACATTTTTTCAAGTTAAAAGGGAGAAATTTAAAGTGTTGAACATCAAGTAATACAATTTTTAAAAAGTGTTTTTTAGAACAAGAAAGGATCTTTTAATAACTGTCACAGAATGTCAGTTCAGAAGTGTGACCCTTGCTTCCTAGTCACATGATGCTTTCTTCCCATGTTTTATGTGACACCTCTGTTAAAGGAAAATAAAATAATGACTTTGTAAACTGATTCTCTTTGCAAGGAAGAAGGATAAGTCAGTCCCTTTCAATGACAACATATAGCTGTGATACACTCTGTAGAATTCTTCATCTTTGAAATGTCTTACTAAAAAAACTAGGTTACAAAACAGCTGCACACATTCTTTCTCAAGCTTAATTCCTGAGAATATACATATGCTAGAGGGCCAGTTTTCCTGAGACGATGAAGATGTTTCTTTCTAATTTGTGTTATTGTACAAGGGGAGAAGTGTTCTGTTTTATTGGATCTTTGTCTCTTGCCCACATGGTTCTAACATTTGCAGAGTATTTACAACTTGAAACTGAACACTTCTACGTACCTAGAGGTTCCATAGAGACTGTGAAGTGGAATACCAAGCAAGAACTTCTATTGTCTTTGAAAAGACATTGTAAAATGAAACAGTATGGAAATGTTGGAGCAAAATAGGCACAAACCTGCATGCTAAGAACTCTGCAGATCCATGTAGAGGAAATAAATACCTTTTTACAGCTAAGGATATCTAATTCCCTTAGACCTTCAGGCTCTCACTATTGAAAGATATGCAAGATGGTTTATAATTTTTCTTCACCAGCTAGAAAATTTTCCATGGTAAATTATCAGTTGGAAAGGTAAATATATTTGCACAAGTAGATTTTTAGCCACATAAATTTAAAATACTAATATTAAATACATGGAACAAAAATTATACATTAACATTAAAACCATCTTTTCCCAAGATCCTTTGAATACTCACAGTTTATATCTAGTCATACTTCTTTAAATAAAAAATTAAATTACTTTGTTATGAAAGGGATTGTTAAAAAGGACAGAAAGAAAAAGTTACAAGTACTGTTATTTACAGTATTGAGTGGTAATATCCACAGCGCCGCCTCTCTGGGTTGTTTCTGGCTATTTCCTGCACATGCTATGATAGAGCCCTTTCTGAAGAGTTATAGTAATAGCCAAAACCGTGGTTGTAGCAGCTTATGGGATTTAATCAATCTGTCCTTCTCTGGGTCGTTCTGTCCCTCTCCTACCTGAACATCGTCTCTGCTGTTTCTTTGGAGAGTACAACCTGAGTAAACTTTATTTATTAATTTGCCTCCAGACTACTTAAACTCTTACTTTTATCAATATTTTACAAGTAATACAGTATCATTTTGATCCTTTTCCATCTCATATTATATACTCCCTTCCGATATTGAATGATTGCTTAGACTGAAGTCTTGATGAATACCTCAGAAGGGTGACTTAGTGTTCAGAGAGTTTGTGAAAAGTTATACATAATTGTAATAAAACTAAAAGAAAAAGAGAAAAAATAAAAAAAATTAAAAATCTAAACAAACAAACAAAAAATTAGAATAACAGGCCAGATTCTCAGTCATTAGCACACATTCTTTACCAAACAGCAGATACCTACTCATCAGCTGCAAATCTAGTTCCTCACCGTAATAAATAATCTGAGGTAAATGAATTGATACACTCTTAAAGGCCTTTTGTTTGCAACGGTTCAATGAGCAGGATTTCTGTTCAGTTCTTCATACTTGCCACGAGGGAACTCTCATAATCTGTAAAACTGTGATATCATTCAATGTTCACATATCAGCTTGCGTATTTATAAGAATATGTTCCCCCAAAGAAACACTCCTGAATACTACCAAATGCACTGTATTGGAGCACTTGAGTTTTTCCAATCTTTCTTCCACCATCAAGAAACGTCAGGCTCTGTCCTCTTTACTTCTTCCCCATCAGGTATTTATACACATGGAAAAGATCCACCAGAGCCTTCTTTTCTCGAGGCTGAACAGTCCCAGCTCTCTCAGACTCTCTTCAAATAAGTGATGTTTCCTTCCATGAATCATTTCAGCCCTTCACTGGGCTCTCTCCAGTATGTCCATGTCCCTCCTGCACTGAAGAGTCCAGAACTGGACACAGAACTCTAAAGGTGGCTTCACCTGTATTGAGTAGAGGGCAAGGATCACTGCCTTCTACCTGTTTGCTCCTCCTAATGCAGCTCAGGAAAACATTAGCCTGCTTTGCCACAAGGTCATACTGCTGGTTCTTGTTCAGCTTGGTGTTCACCAGGTCCTGCAGGTCATTTTCACAAAGTTTCTTTCCAGCTGGTTAGCCCACAATCTTTGCTGGTGTGAGGAGTTACTCGTCCCCCGGTATGGGACTTCGCACTCACCTTTGTTGAACTGCTTGAGGTTCCTCTCGGCACACCCATCTGGTGCACCATCCTCTCCTGCCTGTTTTGTAGAACTTGAAAATTTGCTATCATCCAGATCATTAAGGAGGATGTTAAGTATCATTAGACCTAGTACTGACATCTGAGACATAGTAGTGACTAGCCTACAGCTAGAATGATCACAAATGCCACTGATCACAGTTCTTTGAAACTGTCAGTTCAGCAACTTTTTAGTCCAACTGACTGTCCATTTAAGTAGCCTATATTTCATCAGTTTGTCTATGAGGATATTATGGGAGACAGTGTTGAAAGCCTTGTTAAAGTCAAGATAAACAACATCCACTGCTCTCACTTAATGAATCATGCCAGTCACCTCATCATGGAAGGCTGTCAGCTTGGTCAGGAATGATTTTGTCTTTACAAATCCATGCTGACCACTTCCAACCACCTTTCTGTTCTCAGTATGTTTGGAAATTATTTCCAGGATTATTTGCTCCATGACCTTCCCAGGCATCAAGGTGAGACTGACTGGCTTCTAGTTCCCCAGAGCCTCCTTCCTGGCCTCCTTGGAGACAGGTGTGGCACTTGTTTTCTTCCAGTCCTCAGGAACAGCACCTCATCACCATGGCCTCCCAAAGATAACCAAGAGTGACTTTCCAGTGACATCACCCAGCTCGCTCAGCACTTGTGAGTCCATCCCATGAGTTAGTTCCTGAGGACTTGTGTATACCTAGTCTATACAGATGTTCCCTAACCTGGTCTTCCTCCACCAAAGTAAGTCTTCCTTGCTCCAGGCTTGCCCACAGGTCTCAGGGACTCAGGAACCAGACCTGAAAGCAGGTCTTATCAGTGAAGAGAGAGGGGAAGAGTCCATTGGCCTTTTCTATGTCTTTTGTCATCAGGGCCCTTGCCCCATTCAGCAGCAGGCCCTCATTTCCCTCATCTTCCTTTTGCTTCACATCCCCCACCGGATTCAACCCTGCGTGGCTTTTGGCTTACCCCATCTTTGCATACTTGGATGACTGCCTCTATATTTCCCTTGGGTCTCCTTTCCCTGTTTCCAACTCCTTTATGCTGCTTTTTTTTTTCTCTTTGAGTTTAGTCAGGAGCTCCATATTTATCCGCGCAAGCCTCTTCTACCTTTGCTTGACTTTCTGCTCATCAGGACAGACCATGCCTGAGCTGAGAGGAGGTAATCCTTGAATATGAACCAGCTCTCCTGGACACCTCCCCTCTTCAGTACTGTACCCCATGGGATTTTTCCAAGGAGGTCTCTGAAGAAGCCAAAGCTGTTCTCCTGAATTCCAAGGCTGTGACCCTGATTTTAGGCTTCTTCCCTCCTTAGCATCCTGAAATCCATCATCTCATGGTCCTCACAGCAAAAGTTACCCCCAACCTTTCCATCCTCAGCCAGCTCATCCTTGTTTGTAAGTATCAGGTCCAACAGAGCACCTCCACTTGTTGGCTCCTCAATCGCCTGTGTCAGGAAATTGCCATCAAAGCACTCTAGTAGCCACCTATGTTTCATAGAATCATAGAACTACAGAATATTTTGGCTTGGAAGGGACCTTTAAAGGTCTCCTTTAGAACGTTTCCAGGGATGGGGCAACCATCTGAGCAACCTGTTCCAGTGTTTCACCACCTTCATTGTAAAAAATGTCTTTCATATATCTATTTTAATGTCTGCCTTATACCTATTTTAAATTTACCTTCTTTTATTTTAATGCAGTTTTCCCTTGTCCTATTGCAACAGGACCTGTTAAAGAGTTTGTCCCCATTTTTCTTATAAGCCCCCTTTAATTACTGGAAGGCTGCAATAAGGTCTCACTGGAGCCTTCTCTTCTCCAAGCTGAACAATCGAAACTCTCTCAGTCTTTCTTCATAGGACAGGTGTTCATTTTTGTGTTCCTCACTGGACACTCTCCAACAGGTTCACATCTTTCCTGTGCTGAGAGCTCCCCTCTGATGTGTCTCTAATAGGTATGAAGGTCATTCAATGCCCCTCATTAGGATAAAGGGCTATGAAAATGAAACTTTTTCCAGCTCCTGAAGAAGTTCTTATTTTCTTATTCTTCCTAGTCTAGATGATCTGTAGCAGGCTTACACAATGTCATCCACTTTGGTCTGGCCTACATTCTCACAGCTGACTCATCCCCACCTGTCCATCCCCAGGCAGACCTTCATGGATCCCTGCCACTCTCTCACAGAAAGAACAAAACCCACCATCCCAGCTCTTCTTAAAGAGCCTGCATCCATTCATGACAGCATCCAATCATGTCAGCTTTTCCACCGTGTCTCCATGACCTCAGTGAGATCCTAGCTCCACAACTGCATACAGATTTCTTAATTCCTCCTGTGTGCTCCACATGCTGCATATATTAGTGGTGTACTGATACTTCAGTACAGTTTTGTATTTCCAGTTTTGCTATTTCCCTCAAAATGTGTGAGCTTAATTGATACTTCCATCTTGTCCACGTTTCCTCATATGTGTGTATACATTGAGGTGACCTGACTTCAACCTTGTTTCATTGATTATAAGGCCTCTCTTGCCCCATTCAGCCTGCATCCTTTGTTTGTGAACCCTGAGCACCACCTCCTCACTTGATCATATGTCACCAACTCCCTCCCCATCATTCTTAGTTTAAACCTTTCCTTAGTAGATTGGCAAGGCTGTTGGAAAAGATGTTTTTGTCCCACATGATGAGGTGGATCTTGTTTCTTGCCATCTATCGCATGTCCAGATTACTTACAGTGGACTTGCTCTTCAATGGATTTCCATCAAAACATGAAAAATAGTTTACTTACAAACAGGAAGAAAAATCACACCTTTACTTTTTCTAGTTTGGTCTGGTATATTCAAGATGTAATTAGGATATAAGATTAATGTGCAGAGAAATAACCATATCTGGTTTATGATTTCCTTTAAATCAAGACTTCAGTGTAGATCAATGAAAAAGAATACTACTTTCAAACTTTTAAAAAAAAGTGATCAAATAGAATCACTCTGAATTATTTTGTTTTCATATGTTACCAATACAGAAAGCTGTATGGAATTTTAATCAAGAAAAGAGGAAAATTCTAGATAATAAAAAGAACACAACCCTAGACACTGTTATCTTTCCATATTCCCTGAGCAAGGCCATGCTTCATTGTTCATCATGCTGTACAAACATATAGAAAAATACAATTGTTCTTGGTTTCTGTACATGTCAGATGCATTGAGATTCACAAACTGTTTAGAAATGGATTGTTCTAATAGTGTGCTTTGAAGAAGATGATCAGAATCACTGTTTTCGTTTCTTAAGTAGGCCTCTCTACCATTTACCAGTTCAACAGCCAGCTTTCACTGACTGTCCTGGTCTTACTGTGGATCTTAAAAATGAACAGCTTTTTTGCCACATATGAATCCGCATGAGTTTTCAGAATTTTGACAATTTCAGAACATTAAAGTAGTCAATCCCATGAGGTTTGCTTGATTGTTTGTTTGTTTGTTCTTCTATTTCAATCAGGGAAAACTGGCTTAATATAACTTTAAAAGAAAAAGAATGCATGTAGAGGCCAGGAAAATTATGATTAGTGTCACCTGTGAGGGATCCTGATGATCACAGAATCACAGAATCTCAGAATCTCAGAATCACAGAATCATTAAGGTTGGAAAAGACCTTTATGATTATAAAGTCCAACCATCAACCCAACACCACCATGCCTACTAAACCATGTCCTGAAGCGCCACGTCTACATGTTTTTTAAACACTTCCAGAGATGGCGACTCCACCACCTCCCTGGGCAGCCTGTGCCAATACTTGACCACTCTCGCAGTAAAGGAATTTTTCCTAATACCTAGTCTAAACCTTCCCTGGTGCAACATGAGGCCATTTCCTCTCGTCCTATCACTAGTTACTTGGGAGAAGAGACCACC
>NW_010533822.1:0-19847 GCF_000687285.1 Phaethon lepturus
TGCCCAGCAGAAAGGGACCTGGGGGTGCTGGTTGACAGCCGGCTGAACATGAGCCATCAGTGTGCCCAGGTGGCCAAGAAGGCCAACCGCGTCCTGGCCTGTATCAGAAACAATGTGGCAGGCAGGTGGTGGAGTCGCCATCTCTGGAAGTGTTCAAAAAACGTGTGGATGTGGTGCTTTAAGACATGGTTTAGGGAACATGGTGGTGCTGGATTAATGGTTGGACTTAATGATCTTGAAGGTCCTTTCCAACCTTAGTGGTTCTGTGATCCTGTGATTCTGTGATCTTTAAGGACACTTTCCACAGTGCGCAAGAGCTCACGATTTCCCACGTGTAAGAAATCAGGAAAGGAAGGCAAGAGACCAGCATGGCTGAGTGGAGACCTGATGGGCAGATTAAAGGGCAAGAAGGCAATGCACAGGCAGTGGACGCAGGGATGGGTGTCCTGGGAAGTGTACAGGGACACTGCCCGGTTTTGTAGGGATGATGTCAGGAAGGCCAAGGTGCAGCTGGAGCTGAACTTGGCAAGGGTTGCAAAGAATAATGAGAAGGGCTTCTGTAGGTATGTCAGACAGAAAAAGAGTGTCAAAGAAAGCATACCCCTCTTGATGAGCATGACTAGCAGACTGGTAACAACGGACGAGGAGAAGGTTGAGGTACTCAACAACTTCTTTGCCTCAGTCTTCACTGGCAGTGTCTCTTCCCACACCTCGTAGAGAGGATGGCCTGCAAGATGAGGCCTGGAGGAGCAAAGTCCCTCTGACTGTAAGAGAAGATCAGGTTCGAGACCACCTGAGAAACGGGAACATACACAAGTTTATGGGACCTTGTATTACAAGGAGCTTATGTTACTTGTTCCACTATGGAATTATTACGCTTTGATGCATTATGATGCAGTGCATCATATGCAATGAAAAAGGATACACAGTAAAAGCATAAGAACATCCTGATTTGCGACAGCCATAGCCATGGCCCACTGACAGAGTTTACAACTGTCTCCCTAAATATTTGGCATCAGTTTGGAGCACACTGATATGTTTTATAAGAAATGTTACCTCGGTAGTAATCTTTATCAGTTTTTACCTATTTAAATGTGTCACTGACCTTGTTCATCGACAAACTTGTTCTTAAGATGGATGTAAATATTAAAATGCATTCCAGAGTCCTGAGGGAAGTGGCTAATATAGCTGCCAAGCCATTCTCTATGATATCTGAGAAGTCCTGCCAGTCAGGTGAAGTCCCCAGTAACTGGAAAAAGGGAAACATTGCACCCATTTTTTAAAAAAGTGTAGCAAGGAGGATTCTGGGAACTACCGCCCTGTCAGCCTCACCTCTGTGCCTGGGAAGATCATGAAGCAGATCCTCCTAGAAGCTGTGCTAATGTTCGTGGAGGACAGGGATTTGAGACAGCAGCATGGCTTCACCAAGGGCAAGTCCTGCCTAACCAAGCTACTGGCCTTCTAGGATGGAGTGACCACATCAGTGGACAAGGGAAGAGCTACCGATGTCGTCTATCTGGACTTCTGTAAAACCTTGTACATAGTCCCCCACAATATCCTTCTCTCTGAATTAGCAAGGTATGGACTTGATGGGTGGACTGTTGTTTGGATAAGGAATTGGTTGGATGGTTGTATCCAGAGGGTAGTGGTCAAGGGCTCAGTGTCCAGATGGAGATGGGTGACGAGTTGTTTCCCTCAGGGGTGCATCTTGGGACGAGTACTCTTTACTATCTTCATCAATGACATAGACAGTGAGTTCGAGTTTACCCTCAGCAAGTTTGTAGATGACACCAAACTGAGTGGTGCGGTTGACACACCTGAGGGACGGGATGCCATCCAGAGTGACCTGGACAAGCTTGAGGCATGTGCCCGTGTGAACTTCATGAGATTCAACAAGGCCAAATGCATGGTCCTGTACCTGGGTCAGGGCAACCCCTGACATCAGTACAGGCTGGTGGATGAAGGGATTGAGAGCAGCCCTGCTGAGAAGGACTTGGGGGTACTGGTGGATGAAAAGCTGGGCATGAGCTGGCATCATGCGCTCGCAGCCCAGAAGGCCAATGTACGCTGGGCTGCATCCAAAGAAGCGTGGCCGCAGGTTGAGGGAGATGATTCTGCCCCTCTACTCCGCTCTGGTGAGACCCCAGCTGCAGTCTTGTGTCCAGCTCTGGAACCCTCAGCACACGAAAGTCATGGACCTGTTGGAGTGGGTCCAGAGGAGGGCCACAGAAATGATCCGAGGGATGGAACACCTCTCCTATGAGGAAAGCTGAGAGAGTTGGGGTTCTTGAGCCTGGAGAAGAGAAGGCTCCAGGCAGACCTTACTGCAGCCTTTTAGTACTTCAGGGGGCCTTACAAGAAAGGTGGGGACAGACTTTTTGGCAGGGCCTGTAGCCACGAGACAAGGGGTAACGGTTTTAGACTAAAAGAGGGCAGATTTTTACTAGATCTTAGGAAACAATTTTTCACAATGAGGGTGGTGAAACAATGGAAGAAGTTGCCCAGAGAAGCGTTAGATACCCCATCCCTGGAAACATTGAAGGTCAGGTTCAACGGGGCTCTGAGCAACCTGATCTAGTCAATGATGTCTGTATCATTTGAAGGAGGTTGGACTAGATGACCTTAACATGTTCCTTCCAGCCCAAAGATTCTATGATTCTATGATATTTGATAATGAATTGTTCCTCATCTTCATGATATCTCCTCTTCCGGTTGTGTGAAAACTGTGTTTGCTACTACAGAGTCCCGGAGAAGAGGTAGGTGTCTTCCAGCCTGCACTGCATCACAATCAATATAGTGCACTTGCCTGGGCAGTAAATATTTGATTCCTTTTAGACTAGGTGTCTTATGGCCTTTAGTGAGGGGATTTCAACATACGTAGTGCTATGGAACACCCTCCAGACAGCAAAAATGCAGTAACTTGTTGCTGGTGCAGCTTTTGTCCAGTATGCAGTTTTGCCACAACTTCTTCAAAAGCTGTCTTACTGCTTGTACTCCTGTTGGTCATAAGATCCTAGCAATGGCCTGACATCTCTATTGCTCCACATATTGTTGTGAACAAGGCCGACTGTAATCACCCTGAAACAAGGAAGAAGCAATAAAGCACACTGCTAAGGTTACCTCTACATAGTTCCTGACATGTTAGTAACATAAAAGTTTTATTCAATCTCTTCCCTTGTGTTCCATTAATTTGTATGTATTAAAGAAAGTAATTCTGCTCAATTTCACTTAACACAGCAAATAATATTGCTGAGTATCCCCCGCAACATTGTCTACAACTGGATAAAATATATCCTTCTTTTCAGTAATCTTTTTGTCCAGAGTTGAGTGTCCCTTTGTCAAAGGAAAAAATTGTTTGCTTTATCTAGTTTCACTCAGTGATGAAAGGGAGAGTGATAAAAGGGAAGTGAAGGAGTAAGAAAGAACTTGTTAACTTTGTTTACAACCTGTGATCTAGAAAATACACAAATGGATAATAAAAATAAGCTGCAAGCTTGGTGTAGCTTTTGATGAAAGTTTTAAAGACAGTGTAAGTAATACCATAGTGGAACAAAAAATGACATACAGTAAAAGCATAAGAACACCCTGACTTGCCATAGCCTGACAGTTTACAATTGTCTCCCTAGACATTTGGCATCAGTTTGGAGCATACTGATATGTTTTATCAGAAATGTTACCTCAACAGCAATCCTTATGGGTTTTTACCTATTTAAATGTGTAATTGACCTTGTTCAGGGACAAACTTGTTGTCCTTAAGACGGATGTATATAATAAGATGAAAAAGGCTAGTTCAAGAACCCATAAATCAAGGTCATCAGTTGTTCTTATCACATGCCCCAATGACCAAGTACAATTTAGTCATCTTATAACTCAGCTGAAAGTATTGAAAAGTTCAGAAGATTGGGGTTTTTTACATTTTTTCTGTCAACCAACTGTAGAATTATAAATATCGATGTTTTCTGAGGAAAAAAGCATAAACTTTCAGCAGTCTTAGCAAAAAGATTTACTAAAATAGTACTAAAATTTAAAAGAAAAATAGTAATGAGAAATCAGATCTTTGCAACTATCAGAGTTGTAATATATGATATTACAAAAGTAAGGAAAATTATTTAGTGATGCACCAGTCATTATACTATATATTTACATTTCTTCATTCCACCACCTAATCAACTGAAAAACGAACATTACAGCTACTGTTTCCAAAAAGTGTTACAATAATTTTCAGTAAAAATAATAATTAAAAAAACATTATAAGCTCAGCATGGGTGTCTTTCTCCTGAGAATAATCTGCATTTGTCATATTTAACAGAAATGTACAGCTTGGGTTTCAGGCTCTATAGATCTGAAGTTGTAGTGTCTAATCTAATTTTTTCTGAACCAAATATATAAAGGCAGAGGAATGGGCAAAAATGAAAGTTTATGCGCTGGCACAAAGTATCTGTTACATTTAGCTGAAAGTAATTTCTAATGCAGTAGCTGATGCCTGACCATAGGGAAGGCATAATGTTTTGAAGAGTTTGTCTTTGTTGGACTAAGGGTATAATGTGCTTCATAACTTAGAGTATTTCCTTCTGTCATGTAGTGATTGGATCCATACATTCTGCCTGTACATGAATTCACACAGCAGCAGAAGCAAATGAGGAATTAGAAGTCCATACACAATTGAAGAGCTATGAACTCATTGGGACTGCATATATGTGGTGGCTAAGTTGCCTGACTGGGTGCTGTAATGGATAGTTACAGGCTTCTTAGAAAGACAGCTTCAGAAGATGATGACATGGGGCTGTCTTGACATAGCTCAATGACATGAAGGAGCAGACAGGGGAGATGTTCTGCTTGACATAACAATTGCAAACAAGGAAAAATTCACTGGGGATGTGAAACAAATGTGATATGGTAAATTTTAAAATCTTAGAGATTACTTAGAGAAGTTACCAAGTAACTTAGAAAAAACTTAGAGAATTTACTAAGACAAATAGCAGAATCACAAACACTGGACTTCAAGGGAGGGAAATTTGAGCTTCTTCAAGAATGTTCTTGGCAGAATCCCTTGGGTGACTTTCCTGAAGGGCAAAGGGTCCAAGCAGAACTAGTTGTTCTTGAAAAACAATTTCTTCAAAGCACAAGAACAGTCCTTTCCAATGTTCAGTCTAGCCAGAGTAGCAGAAGACTGGCAAGGAGAAACAGATAAGTATACAGGAAATGGAAGTGAGAATGAGCTACCCAGGAGGACTACAGAGACAACACTTAGGAATGCAGGGATGGAATTAGGAAGTCAAATCTCGTTTGGACTTGAAGCTAGCAATGAATACACAAGTCAACAAGAAGAGCTTCTGTAAATTTATCAACCATAAAAACCCAACAACAAAACAATGCATACCCTAAAGAAAAATTTAGTCCCACTGCTCAGTCAAGCAGGGTACCTAGTGACAAAGAACATAGAAAAGACAAAGATACTTTGTGGTGTTTTCTTGTTTTTGTTGGTTATCCCCTTCTTCAGTTTTCACTGGTCAGTTCTTGCCTCTGACTTCCCAGTTTCCAAAGCTATTTCCTTCCAGATAAAAGGAATAAAACATCATCCACAATCAAGAAAAATACAGCTATGGAATGTTTAAAGCAGCAGGACAAATAAAGGTCCATGGAGGCAAGTGGGATGTACCCAAGGGTGCTGGGAGAGGCGGCCAATACCATTACAAGGCTGTTTTCTATGACTTTTGAAAAGTCATATGAAAAGAGATATTCCTGAGCACTGGAAAAGGCTATCAAGACTGGGAAGAAAGAAGATCTGGAAAACTACATGGTGACCAGTATAATCTCAGATTCTAAGAAGATTATGGACCAAATCCTGGAAGTAATTTCTTAAAAAAACAAGATTATGATTGGCCAGAGTGGATTTCCCAAGGGCAAATAAGGCTTGACCACCCAGATTGTCTTCTGCAATGAAATAACTAGCTCGGTTAGACAAAAAGAGAATGAACCATAGATTCTTTACCGTGACTTTAGCAAGGCCTTTTACATACTCTTCCATAGTCCCATTAGAGTAAAAATGGTTATAGGCTGGAGAAGTAGACAATAAGGTTGGTGAAAATTGGTTGGTCTACTTAAATTAAAAAATTGTCATCAGGTGTACAAAATCCAGCTGGTGCCTGGTTATTGGTGGCATGTCTCAGAGATCAATACTCGGCCAACACCATTTAATTTTTTTATTAGCAACTTGGATGATGGCAGAGTGTCCTCTCAGCAGTTTTGCAGACAATACCAAATAGGAGGAAATGGTCAATATGCTGGACAAGACTGCTGTTTAGAGGGACCTTGAGAAGCTGGAGAAAAGGTCTGACTGGAATGTCATAAAGTTCAACAAAGATGAATGCAAAGTCTTGCATGTGGAATGAAATAACCCCAGACAGCAGTCACAGGGTTCAAGCTGACTAACCAGAAAGCCTTTTTATGAACAAGAGTCAGCAGTGTGCACTGAAGGTCATCCAGATACTTGGCTATAGCAAATAGGTTGAGGGAAGTGTTTTTTCTCTGCTATTAGGCAATTGTGAGATTACATATGGAGCGTTGTGTCCACTTCTGTGCTCCTCGGTACTAAAAAAAAAAGTCTGTAGCACAGGATACATAAGGAAAAGCTGAGAAAACTGGATTTGCTCATGAGGATAAAGGATCTTCCTGCTGTCAAGGGAGAGTATAATGATGACAGAACCAGATGATCCCTAGTGGTGCACAGGGAAAGGACAAGAAGCAACAGACACAGCTTGGAACAGTGCAAATTCTGGCTCAATATAAGGAGATAAAACTTTACCATGGGGGTGGTCAAACAGTGGAACAGGTTGCCCAAAGCCACTATGGACTCCGCATGCTTAGAGAGTTTCAAAACTCAAGCAGACAAGGCGCTGAGTAACCTGTTCTTAATGTACGCACTTTGAGCAGAAAGTTGGGCCAGGTGACTCGCAAGGATGCCTTCCAATCTCTACAATTCTATGAGTAAAGTTTATAAAGAAAAACAGATTACTTACTCTGTTATTTTTCATAATATATACTGCTTAAGTACCAGGGGAAAAATACTCTTCTGCATAAAATTATGAAAAAAGAACAAATAGAAGCACTAAGAGAAAATTATATAAGAAAATAAGAAAAAAATATTGCAAAGTTACTATTATATACTAAGATTTAAAGTTTCTCCTACTTTCTAAATATTTCTTTTTCAAAATAATACTTTTTTCAGAAATTTTTTTTATTATCTTTTTTTAAAAAAATATTAAAGTTGTTAATCCTTAGGAATACAAGACCTTTGGGAATCCTGGAACAGAATGTAAAGCAGACATTTTGTCATGGTTTAACCTAAGCCAGCAACTAAACACCACACAGCTGCTCTCTCACTCCAACCCGCAGTGGGACGGGGGAGAGAATTGGAAGAGTAAAAGTGAGAAAACTCTTGGGTTCAGGTAAAGACAGTTTAATAGGTAAAGAAAAAGCCACGCACACAAGCAAAGCAAAACAAGGAATTCATTCACTGCTTCCCATTGGCAGGCAGGTTTTCAGCCATCTCCAGGAAAACAGGGTTCCATCACACATAATGGTTCCTTGGGAAGACAAACGTCATAACTCTGAACATTCCCCCCTTCCTTCTTCTTCCCACAGCTTTATATACTATACTGAGCATGATGTTGTATGGTATGGAATATCCCTTTGGTCAGCCTGGGTCAGCTGTCCTGGCTGTGTCCCCTCCCAGCTTCCCATGCACCCCCAGATCTCTCACTGGGAGGCCAGCATTAGAAGCTGAACAGTTCTTGACTACTTAGCAAAAACCCAAAACATCATTACATTATCAACATTTTTTCATCTGAAATCCAAAACACAACCTCACACTAGATTCTATGAAGAAAATTAACTCTATCCCAACTGAAACTGGGATACATTTAAATATGTCAGCTTCACTCTACAGAAAAGTAAACCAGCTACAAAACAAGGAAATTAATATGCAAAAACTTCCCTTATTTCCTTTAAATGACTCTTTAACAAACATTAGAAGCTCTCAAAAACTCTACTGAATCTTTATATTTCAATATACAAGTCATTGTAATGACAATAACAATATCAAAATATATCTATAAAGTTTAGTGGAAATGGTCCACGTCTTGCTTCTCAGTCAGGTTTGAATAGCTTAGTTCATAGTGCACATTTAATAACTGTGACCAACCAAAGTATATAGATTTAAATGCAAACAAAAAAAATCACCTAGGTAGGTTATTCAATTTTAGTCCTGGGAGGTTTTCAAGAGCATTCTAGGTATAGTTTTAGGCAACCTGGTCTGACCTCACAGCTGACTCTCCTTTGTGCAAGATGATGGACTAGAGACACCCTGAGGTTAGTTCCAGTCTGAATTATCCTGCTGTCCTAGTATCTTACACAGACAATAGTATTTATGCTGTGTAGAATCTAACACAAATTTCTTCTCAAATTTTCATTCTATCAAATTTTACAAATTCTAGCATTTTTTAAATCCTCAGGGGAAAAAACCCACCACCACCACCACCAAAACACCCCTCTATATTAGAAATCTCAGTTCAAACTTAAAATATAATAATAATCAATAACCCCACACACATATCCACATAAACAATGTTGTTTATTGGTTGCTTTATTGCAACAGTACCTCCATTACATAATGTGTTAGACCTTCATTCTTTTTACTTCAAATTGGACTTTCAAACACTGAAATTAAATATAAAAAGGAATAAGCATATCTAGTATAGTAAACCACATACCTAAACAAAAACAGAGAGGCAAGAGTGTTCACTATGTTTCTCTTGAACTATTTATCTAGTGGAAAAGACTGCTTTAACAACATTGTTTTTTTCCTGCAAGAAAATCTCTCATTTACTTTCTTTTTTCCTTAGAGGAAGATAAATAGAAATATATTTTTTACAACACATTATTAATTAATGTGATTACCCATTGATCCTCTTCAATTAATCATATATGTATAGATATAAATACACTGTCCTTCATATTCAAATATATTTTTACCTCTATTCCATTATGGCATGAGCTACTGTTTTTGTGAAAATTGAAAAGGCTTTTTTCCCTCCACTTTGTTGGGTAGAATGTTACGAAACAGTGCTAAAAATTCACAGCTCTGAAAGTATAACAGCACGAATAAAATGTACTTACAACATTGTCAAGTAACCTTTGCATTTTACTTAGATTTTTTTCTCTTTCAGGTATATATAACTACCACATGGCTTCTTACTGGCTAATACAAGCCTTTAAACAATGGAAAAAGAGGAGAGAAGTCAACATTAGTACTATTCCACAGTATGATAAATTGTACTGAGAAATATTGAATAGTTGTAGTTACCAGAGCACAGGAGTACTATGAAATGTCTTGCTCTATTTTACGAAGCATTAAACTGTTCAAAATAACTATTGCTTCTAGATGTTATCCATAAATCAACTCAGGCCAATGGCAGCAAAGTGATGGATATCCACCCATCTAAGGGATTTGGTCATAAAACACAAGCTAAAACAGTGACAAGGCAGAGATAAATGTTTGTGTTCAGATTAACATCCCAAGGTCAGAGTGCCTAGGCATATCAATGAGGAATTTCAATTGACACTCTAAGAATATTAATCTAGAAATACATAACAGCAAACTGAAGAAGAAATTGAATTTTAATGAAGTTGTCTATTTTAATTGTCTAAAAAATATTTATAGGAAACTAATCACACAGAGACTGGAATTTGTTCTTGCACAGGGCCTGTTTCCTGAAAGTATCAACCTTGTCTTGGGTTTTAATGACAACTTTATTTTTCACTTGTTTAATCTTACAAGAATGCTAATAAAGCATTAAAGGAAAAATTGTAGTGTAAAGTCTTTATTTCTTGAGTGGAAAAGTAGAACAAAATAAAACAATGTCATGACAGTCATGCACTACTAATTCTAAGATGACTGTGTTTATACAAAGTCTTGTTAAGGTTGTACAAGATTATTTAATATTTTCATTTGTAGAAGTTAATAACAGAAGATAGTGGGAGAGGCATTTCAGGAACATAGCAATTCATGTCAAAGAACTCATCAGCTTCCTGAAGCAGCTTGGCTGTTTTCCAGGCTGTATTAACTGTATTTGCAATATATGGTATTTTGTTTGGGTATGTAAGATATCGAAAATACAATTTTCATTGTAAAAAAAAAAATCTGAAAACCATAACAACATACCTAGGGCTTACTTCTGATATTAGGTTTTCGGTGTGTACAAGTGTAGTAGCTGTTTTGACAAAATGCTCAGCAATGCACGCCTGTCTGTCTGAGATCAGGGTCAAGCCCATAGGGCACATCCTTGTTCTGGTGTGGGTCTCTCTCTCTCTCTCTCTGTGTCTCTCTGCAGTGCTCTTCCAATTTGTTTCTGTGCTTCCTATCATTTCTACTCCTTTTATACTCAGCAGTAGTTTTTTCCCAATTCTGTGAACTGCAGTAGCAACAAAAAAATGAGTCATGAGTAATTCATTCCGTCTAAAATAACTGTTAAGAAAATCGATTTTGTGAAGTGCGCTGTACTAGATCATTTAAACTCTGTATACTCATAACTGAAATTTACTGGACTAACAAGCTTTGGGCCCTGATGCTTCTGTAAACACAAGCTGAAAGAAATATTAGTTTTAAACTTCCAAAAATGAATACTGGGCCTCTCTGTTTACGTAATAGGTGACAGGGTTATTTTGAAATGTAAGTGCTTATATGTATGTATGCATACATTTATATACATAAACACATACAAACATATATCCCTTCTTTCCAGACGAACCATCCATTAAAATATTATGTATTAAAGAGTTCTAAAGTACTAATTTCTCTTCTGCTTTTAAAAAATTTAAATGAAGGTAAATAAGTGATTTATTTATTGATGTCACCCTGTCATTTCTACTCCTTTTATACTCAGCAGTATTTTTTTCCCAGTTTTGAGAGTTCTGGATGAGCTCAGGTATAACTGTGATACATGTATATACACATACAACCCCTGCTTATACAATATATTAAGATGTTATAGCCATTGCAGATCAGTGAATAAATTATAGTGAAAAGAAGGTGTATTTTGAAATAGATAAACAAGAGAAAATATTAATTTATTCAAATTATTTCTAATTAAGTAGGCAGGTATTCTCAGATACAACCACTATTTTGGGGGGATATCACAAGAAAAGAAAGGGTTGTTTCTGTAGAAACCAATTCAGTCTGAAGTGATGAGTCTCAGATGTTACTTAAATTTCCTGAGATTTATCTTTCTGTTTAAGAAAAAAAAGTCTTAAATAGAAAGTTTATTCAGAAAATTGACCCATATAAATATTTTAAATTTAGAAAACAAACAACACCCCACCATACTGAACAGCTCCTTAATCATGAACCTACAACAAAGAGGAAGGACATAGGGATAAGTAAAATTGATCTGAAAGCATTCTAACTCCTTGTTATTCTTTAAGAATTTTTGTTTTCATTCTTCATTTTAACTGTGCAAAATTAAAAAAAGATACTTTGAGTTGCAGGTTGATTATTAATTTGGCTCCACACCTTTAGAGAACTGAAGCTGTTGTAGAGAAAAATCTCTGGAACCCCCTGCAGGCCGAATTTGATGCATTAAATCAGTGCAAGAAGAATCAGAAAATAATTATTAATCATTAATCATGAAAAATAAATGCAGAGAAAAATGTTAACATAATTGCAATCTTTAAGTCTTCCATTTCATTGTTATTCTGAAAGTATTTCTGAACATTTGGGAACTGCAAAGGAACATGTTGTTCAAAGTTATAAGGAGGGAAAATTGGGTGGGAAACTTGATTCTAAAAAAAGGATTGGCTTGACTTTGTCTGCAGGGAGATCAACGAAATAATGCACTGTATTTAAATATTTCATCCAAGAAAAAGAGAACAATATTAATTATAGCCTTTAGCTCTTTTCATGGCAATCCTCTGGAAATTATAGTTCAAGAGAAAGAACAGAAGTAATTTAAAGACTTATTTCTTCATAAGATATCCAACTGCATTTTTTTCTTAGAAAAGAGTACATTTCAAAGGAGGACTTTGTCTTAAGTAAGATATAAAACTCAGACCAAACTCAGGACAGAAAGCAGATTTAAGTCAAAAAAATGTATCTGAATTAATGGGAGTTTACAATTTTATGTAGAGTGTCTCATCACACAGACATATAGATGCCCTCTTTAAAAAGATAAATGATACATCAGACTGCTAAACCCCATCAGGCATCTTGCTTATAAAAAAAACCCCTGAATTCCATTTAAGACCTGAGAAATCTAGCTCACTAAATTCACTAAAGTTAGTTATTAAATAAAAATCCTGTAATGCTGGATAAAATAGATCAATACTCTGGTAATCTTTTATTTTTAGACAGCTGTTTAGAACTATGAAGAGTTCCTTTATTAGAAATTTGAGTAGCATCACATGGAGTAGAGTGAAGCTATGTTTTGTGGGTTAAGCTCAGCAAGCAGCTCAGCCCCACACAGCCGCTCGCTCACTCTCCTTCCAGCAGAACAGGGGAGAGAATCAGAAAGGTAAAAGTTAGAAAACTTGTGGGTTGAGATAAAGACAGTTTAGTAGGGAAAACAAAGCTGTGCATGCAAGCAAAGTTAAATAAGGAATTCATTCACTACTTCCCATTTGCAGGCAGATATTTATCCATTTCTGGGACAGCAGGGATTCATCAGGTGTAATGGTTACTTGGGAAGATAAGTGCCATACCTCTGAATATACCCCCTTCCTCCTCCTTCCCCTGAGGTTTTATTGCTGAAGATGATGACATATGGTATGGAATATCCCTCTGGTCAGTTGGGGACAGCTGTCTCAACTGTGTCCCCTCTTAATTTCTTGCACAGCCTGAGCCTCCTTGCTGGTGGGACAGTGTGAGAAGCAGAAAATGCCTTGATGCTGTGTAAGCACTGCTCAGCAATACCTAAAACATCCCTGTGTTATCAAGAGTGTTGTAGTCACAAATCTAAAACACAGCACCTTACAGGCTGCTGTGAAGAAAATTAACTCCCAGCCAAAACCAATATACTACCAAAATCAGCCTATTACAGAAAGTAAATGATACAGAACACAGTCAGTGGTAGATGGTCTCCTGACACAGGCATTTGTCGTCGTAGTTATAAGTGAAATCCTTCTTATGAAGAATGTAAATGCAACATAGCATCACATGACATTCTCCAGGCATAATTAATTGTCTAACATAAGATAGCAGTCTAGGCTTTCACAATCAGTTGTGAGAAATACATGCTTTTAAAAGACTATTAACCTTTTTTCTGTTGTCTCAAAAGACTATTAACCTTTTTGCTGTTGTCCCACTCCTTTTCACACCTGGGGACTCACATTTGTGCTTGAGCAATGACCTGCTTTCAAAAAAAAGGAGGAATATCCTCCCACTCCATTCACTCACAGCTGGTTCTTAACCTGTTATATCAACCTGTGCTTCCAAAGTCCACATTTTATTAGGCTAGGACTCAGGCATATCATCTACTAGATATAAACCACCAGATTATTAGAATTACGCAGAATATTTAATTAAGTTATAAACTACATATGTTTATAGGTTTATGTTGGATGTGCCAGGAGAATTAGATGGCATGCAAATGTCCATCTTGGTTTGCTTTCGGCAATATAAATGCCTAGAGTATGCTTAAATTGAATTTAGATTACCTAGTTTTACCCTGTGATATCTTCACATGGAACATTTTCACATGCATTAAATTTCTTGGGTTTAGTTTTATGGTTTTACGGTTTTGCTTTAAAAAGTAAAATAATTCATAAGTCTGTTAAGTGAAGGAATTGTTCTTCTTTCTTTTTTTTTTCCCAGCTTTCCACTTTTTTCCTTACAGACAGAGGAGGAAATAAATAAGAATTACAAGAAGGAATGGGTAAACAATATTTCATCTTTTAATTTGTTTTTCATACAGTGAAAAGGATATTTTAGACATGTTTTATAATGATTTCAAAAATTATTTTTATGTGAGAATACACTATTATTTGGACAACTTTTACAAATTTTAAAGGCTTAAAAATCCACTTTTTTTTTTATTAACTGCTTTGAATATGTCTTACTTTTGAATGTATATTTCCACTTAGATAGGGAGCCAAAAAAAATCATTTTCAGTGGTGGATGTAAAATATTTTTTTCTCACACAGTTTCTGAGGATTCTAAGTTTTTTCTTCAGTTATCCTGAACAGGAGTGAAAAAGAGAATTGTGAAAATGTTCAAGATATGATGATATCTTAACGATAACAATTGGACTGAATAAATGTAATTTTAATTTTTTATTATTATTATTATTTTAGTTTTATGAAGATGTATTTTAATTTTTTTACCCTCTAGGAAAATGCACTTTAAAACTATTTGTGAAGAGAAACACATTACTACTAGTGTAAGAAAAATATAAATTTCTTTTCTGACAGTTATAAAAATCAGTTTTCACATTTTTATAGAGTTTGGAGGTGCAGAAAATAAATAGAACTGAAAATAGACCCAGACTAACATTTTCCTGTTAGTTTGCACGTGTTATTGAAACATTTCGTTTCATGCAGATAGATTGTCCAGCCAAACATATTTCAACAGTACTTAGCGCACTTAAAGTGTTCTATAAATGATATTCACTAACAAATAATATCTAAAGAACAGATTTTTGAGGCAGAAGAGGTTTTTTTTCCTAGCTTTTATAGCACCACGGAATATGATATGAAAGTACATCCTTAAGTCAATGATTTTATTTTAACTTAATCTATGAGATATTCAGGGGCTTCCTTACATACAAGTTTTCCCTTTCCCCCTAGAACTGTAGTCAATCTATTTTTCACTAGGTTAGTTTATATTGTTAATGGTTGAAGGAGCATTTTGAGTAGGTAGGTAGTGAATGATGAGACAAACTTAAAAGCCTTGGGGTTTCTCTGTTCAGACAGGCATTGATGGAACTCTATTTTTATATGCTATTTTTATACTTGCAACCAAGCTTCAAAACCAGTGAGCCTGAAACATAGCTTCCTGCCCAAAGTATTCATGAAGATATTGCCAAAGTGCCTGAAGTGTCTAATGCAAACCATGAACTATTGTAAACTGAGACTGTAGAGGAATGAGTGAGATATCTGCAGTCTTTTTATCCGCCACCATTAACATGGTATTGATTTGTGTTACAGGCTTTTTACAATGGTAAAAATCTCTCTGCTTCCTTCCTAGCTCTCAGAGAAGCTCTCTAATAGAAGCTGCAGACAAGAAAGGCAGGGAAAAGTGAGAGTTGTTAGCTTTTACTACTGTCCTTTTTTTGAAATTTTTAGTAAAGGGAGATGCATCTTCTCTGAATCTGTCCTTAGTTTTTCCTTAATCAGTGATTTTGACTACTAGGGTTGAGTAACAGTTCCTCATTTTGTTTCTTGTTGCTAGAAATAGTCTTTATTTTCAGATACATAAAACTATCCCTAAAATTTCTTCCATTTCCTTCAAGGTAAAGATGTACTCAGTGAAGATCCTCTAACTCTCAACACATATCTGAGCTAGTTCCCCTAATTCTCTTTTTAGGTAATGGTCATAAACTGGTATGTCTAGACCACGACTCATCTCATCTGAAGTAAATGCCTCTGTCTGGTCAGTCTAACATTGATCTAGTAGACCATATCTCTCTCCATTGCTTATAAAAATAGCAATATAAAAATGGAGACTGGCTCAAATGTAGACATCTATAGGTGGTCTAAGGAATTCTCCTTCTGCATTATTTGGAAACATGCAAATGTGTTTTGCATGTCACTTGTCAAGCACTCAGAACTCATAGTTCTGGAAAGTTTTATATTGCAAAGTATTCTTCAAAAATATTAAGTACAGTTATTTGCCTAAAAAATTTTATACAAAGAGTTTTTATTCATCAAGATACATTAGACAGTCCTGTACAGAAGTGTATTTAGTAATATAAGCAGAGTATTTTAAAGATTAGGGTTTAGATTAGATTAGATTCCTGGATTGTGGTTCCAATTTTGGAATTCACACCCTATAAAATTCAGTACAAAAAAAGTTTCACTTGGGCTAGGCTAGGATGTTATTAATAATCTCACTATTATCTCCCATTTACCAATGAACTGAACTAAAAATCATTTTACCTGTTTGCATGATTGCACTCTTGAGTTTTTCCACCTGTAGTTGATATAGTCTTGAGTCATTTATTCCTTCTGGAGGACTATCTCATTTTAGAACAAGTATGTAAAAAATACGTCTGAATGTATACCTTGCCAAGAAAAGATATTTTCAGTATGAAAAAAAAATTGTTGAGTGGTATTTTTATAAAGAGGAATAGGCTTTCAGTGGTATACTTGTAGTGTGAAAAAAGACTGACAATCACAGGGTGAACAACAAGAACAGATACAAACCAGAAAAGGATAAATTAAAAACTTGTCAGAAATTTATTTTAATTCACCAATGTTTCACTATTATTAAAATAGCTATTTACCAGGCAACAGTTAAGGAAGAAGGAACTGTCAAAAATGTTTTAGTTTTATCAATCTTTTAGTTTTTCATAGGTTTATTTGAAGGTGTTGGCTTGGGTATAAACTGTATATATGACTATATTTATGTCTATAAAGAATATGTAAAAATCAGAAAATAAGTTTAATACTGATGAAGGCAACATAAAATGTTCTCATCTTTTTTTGTTTCTTAATTTTGAAGTGGAACAATATGTTAAACACTTCTTTAATAATATTATTATAATATCTTTAATAATATTATTATAAGTAGTATATCTTAAACTCAAATGAAAACAGTATGTACAGCAAACTAAAAATAATGCTTTATAAATAATCTCAATCATTTTAATTTCAGTTATTTAGTGATTGTTTGGTATTTGGAAAGGCTATGTGTAAACAAGTTTATCTCAGTAAAACAAACAAGGAAATAAAACTCTATTTTTTGTTGAAAATGTCATCACATTGGAACAAGCATAATGTGTTTATGTGAGTTTATTTATTATTACTGTTCCCAAGATGTCGCCTTTCATTTCCAAGCAGTTCCTGGAACATTACAGATAGTAGTGACATGCATTTAAACTTTTGCCAAATGCCAGAGACATGGCTCAATGCACTCTTAGAGGGTAACTATGAATGTCTGATGGTTTTCAGTACTGGTTTTCTAGTATTGCTATATCTTACTGTGTATCTAATGTATCACAGTGTAAGAACAGCTACCAGTTTAGAAATCCAAAATAGTAAAAAAGGACTAGCTTGGCCTCTTATTACCAAAATGTTAGCTACTGTGATGAAAGATATGTATTTTCTTGATGATCTAATCCCCAGATTTTATTTTAACAGTTGAGTTGCTTGCATTGACACTTAAATTTCTTTTCTGGACAGGCAGAAACTCATTATTGTATATTTGAGTTTTTGATTGATCATTTGACATTCTCACAGTAGTAAAAAAGCTAAAATATCCACCCCATTTTCATTAACCTTCAAAAACTTTATCTAAAGATGAAGGAACTTTAAAAGCACTGAAAAGTACAAAGGAGCAATTAGGTGAATCTAGTCCTTACAGAAGTCATAGACACTACCGGAAGATACCATAGTGGAAGTGATGTGCTGATAAATATTGTATGTTAGGAAAGCCTTAGGAAAGGTTAAAAACAACTGTACACATCTAAACAGCAAAGACATTTGCTAGAGCAGAGAAGTTTTAACTAAAAAAGCTGAAGGTGCAGTAAATTAATAGTAAGGATCATAAGCACTTTCAGCTTAACTTAAAACTTTTATACCAGTCAGTTCTACTATGGACATTATGTAAGGTGTCTTTACACAGAGATGTTGTGGGTGAAGACATGGTGGTTTTGGCAGGAGACTGTGCAGCCACTGGAACATGCAAAAAGCTGACAGCTTCATGCCCCAGAGGGGGAGGCAGTAGAGAACGGTTCACAGATGAAACAGGGCTACAGCTGCAGATGCTGCCATGGGCTGGAGGTTTCAAGCACTCTTTAATAGAATGATAGAATGACAGAATAATAGAATGGATTGGGTCAGGGCATTAAAGATCATCCAATTCCAACCCCAGTGCCATGGCAGGGACACCTTCCACTAAATGAGGTTGCCCAAAGCCTCATCCAACCTGACCTTGAACAATTCCAGGGATGGGGCATCCACAACTTCTCTAGCAACCTGTTCCAGTGGCTCGCCACCCTCATAGTAGAGAATTTCTTCCTTACATCTAAACTAAATTTACCCTCTCTCAGTTTAAAGCCCTGACCCCTTGTCCTATCACTACATGCCCTTGTAAAAAGTCCCTCTCCAGCTTTCTTGTAGGCCCCCTTCTGGTACTGGAAGGTACCAGAATGTATACCTTAGATCATAAGGTCACCCTGGAGCCTTCGCTTCTGCAAGCTGAACAACCCCAACTCTCTCAGCCTGTCATCACAGGAGAGGTGGTCCAGCCCTCTGATCATCTTTGTGGCCTTTCTCCGGATTCACTCCAACAGATCCATGTCCTTTTTATGTTGGGCGCCCCAGAGCTGGACACAGGACTCCAGGTGGGGTCTCACCAGAGCAATGCAGAGGGGGAGAATCAAGCTTCTTTGGATGCTGCTCAGGAGACGGTTGGCTTTGTGGGCTGCAAACGCACATTGCCAAGGCATGTTGAGCTTCTCATCAACCAAGAACCCCACGTCATTCTTGACAGGGCTGCTCTCAATCTATTCTCTGCTCAGCCTGTATTTGTGCTTGGCATTGCCTCCAGTCATGTGCAGGACCTTGCACTTGGCCTTGTTGAAGTCCATGAACTTCACACGGGCCCACCTCTCAAGCCTGCCAAGGTCCCGCTGCATGGCATCCCTTCCCCCCAGAGTATCAACTGCACCACACAGGTTGGTGTCGTCACCAAACTTGCTGAGGGTGCACTCAATCCCACTGTCCATGTAGCCAACAAAGAAAGATGTTAAACAGCACTGAGCCCAATACCAAACCCTGAGGAACACCACTCGTCACTGGTCTCCACTTGGACATCAAGCTGCTGACCACAACTCTTTGAGTGTGACCACCCAATCAATTCCATATGTACCAAGTGGTCCAGAGGTAAAATCCATGTCTCTCCAATTTAGAGATGAGGATGTCATGCAGGACAGCATCAAATGCTTTGCATAAGTCCAGGTAGATGATGTCCGTTGCTATTCCCTTAACCATTAATGTTGTAACCCTGTCATAGAAGGCCACCAAATTTGTCATGCATGACTTGCTCTTGGTGAAACCATGTTGGCTGTTGCCAATCACCTCCTTATTTTGCATGTGCCTTCTCTTAGTTTCCAGGAGGATCTGCCCCATGGTCTTGCCTGGCACAAGGGTAAGAATGACTGGCCTGCAGTTCCCCATCTCTTCCTTTTTCCCCTTTTGAATATTTTTTTAATATTTATGCCCAAAAAGATAAATAAGGAGACAGAGAAGTAAGAAAAAGAAAAACCCACAGTGGTGAGGAGGGAAAACACATCTATCAATTTTCTTTCTTTATCTAATAATCAGAAGTTTGGAAGGGGAAGAAAAGAAAGAGGAGGAAAGCTATTATCTTATAGGGCAGTAGGAACATCAGCAAGTTTGCTCTGCCCCACTTCTCAAAATACATCTTCATATGTGAGTAGAACATGCAGGGATTTCCATAAATGTTTCTTCAGCAGCAAATTTAAACCACATTGAACAAAGATTGATGGCTATGGTCCCAAACACCAGACTTCTGTTGCTTGGTGTGCAGTAGTCTGGGTGGTGGCGTATCAGTTGCTCTACTAGGAGTGAGAGCAAGAGCTCAGTAGTGTCTGCACCAGCAGCAATGACAGGTT
>NW_010533822.1:19876-31917 GCF_000687285.1 Phaethon lepturus
AGCAGAAATGGCAAGACTGGTTTTGGGATTGTGGTGTTGCAATGGCAATGGTGGTGATGAACTTCATGACTTCCTGGCTTAAAGAGGGAAAAGGAGCCAGGCACAGGAGCTCGTTTCTTTTAGTAGGCACAACCCACTCACAATGTAGCAAGAACTGGGCAAGGACAGTCATTATTCCTGGGCTGCCTAATCTTGGAGATAAGATTGTAGGTAGATATTTTGCTTAAATCAGTACAGCTGTACTTGCATCCTCTCCTCTCCTCTCCTCCTCCTCTCCTCTCCTCTCCCTGTATGAATAATCAGTGAACAATTTTATTTACATTTAATGGTGCAGGATGATTAATTCTATCTTTTCATCCATATAATACCCTCTGGCTTCAAAACCTGTCTTGCATTCTTTTCTTGAGTGTATTTAAAAGCACATTTTGGTATCATTTGCAGCCTATGTGCTGAAGCTTGTCAACACTGTTATATACTTCCATAGTTACCTTACTGCTATATCATATCTAGAATGTATTTTCCATTCCTGTTGCTACCTCTCTGACTTAATTTCTTCCATTACTTGAATTTATGGTACAGAATACAATTTAAAGATATTTTTAAAGACCTGATTTTTAGTTATCACAGATATAATTACAAAGTAGTTTACAAATAAGCATAATTTTGATGTACAGTAGTTGCCTTTTTTTTTTCCCAAGTATCCCAAGGGATGAAAGTAGACCTTTAAAGATAAAAGTGAATTTAGAAATCTGGTGAAAGTGGTTTTAATATCTTAGCTTTTGCCATAAGCTTCGCTATATAACCATGCAAATTGACTATTTCTACATCTGGCAACTGTATTGTTTATTTTTCCCTCTTGGTTAATGTGCTTTCTCCTACTTCAAAGAATCCTGAAATAATTGGACTTGTGTCATATGTAGGAAACCAGGGTAAAATTAATCGAAATTGATGTTAATTGCATTATTTTCTTAATTGCTGCAAATGTGGGTCAACACTTCCGTGTTCTTCATATAGATTTTAATAGAACTGTGAATTCTAAGATATTTTTGGATTTGCTTCAAGCATTAAGTTCTAAAAAAAATTTAATGATTGGATCTCATATGTGATGCCTTTACAGTGAGAGCAGATTCTGAGTTGTCTTTTATGAGTGGATATTCACTTTGGGAGAGTACAAGACATGTATGGCTCGCTGTTCTAATGCAGGAACTCAAAATATGTTTTCTAACAGACTTACCTAGCTTCAGAAGGAGAATAGTGTTATATATAAAGAAACAGACGGCACGACTCATTTGTTAGCATGAAGGTGTCTAGTGCCATTTCCTTAGGGTGCTCTGTGTGGTACCCAGTTGCTGGTGTAAAAGCTGGGGTATCTCCCTTAAGTCTTGTGTCACTCCTCTCAGCTCTCTATGAAAGCTTTCATTGCTTTAGGGCATCTGAAATGGCATTATCCATCTGTGTCTAATGGAGATGAGAAGTTGTAAAAGAGATTTCAATTACTTCATGTAACGTGGGTAAACGTTCATGCAAGATACAATTATAAATTAGATGTCATCAATAACTGCTTCTTGGAAAACATAATCAGAGTACCACAAGAATAGAATTCTTTGTTTTCTAGCTGTGCACAGGACTGAGATGCAGTGCCATTAAAAAACAAAACAAAACAAAAGTGTAATAATGACCACAGAAATACTGTAGTTCACTTAGAAGTAAAATTCTCAGAGAAGAAAAAGGGTACATGTGACACCCTCAACAGTTAAGTGTAAGGTCAATAGAGAAAGCTACAGAAAAATGTTGTAGTTATTTTAAAGGAAAATGAGAAAAAAGTGGCTAAAATTGTAAAATATTTGCATGTAGCATGAAGGCTTTTTGAGGATATATTTTAAAAGAAATTTTTCAGAAAAAAATTCTTTTTAAAAGAAATACTTATTCAGAATAATATGGGGTTTTACATCAATCAAAAAATAATTTCAAGTATATAAATAAAAACAATAGAGTAGATCAGAAAAAAGTATCAAGGATTAGTTATCAAAGCTGGCTATTTAAAAAGAGATATGTTTCAAAAAAGAAAAAATTTATTCAAAGAGAACATGAACTCTAGCACTGTAAATGTGTACCTTCAGCAATGTATGCACTATTACCTCATTTACATTGCATAAATGTACCTCAGTAAAGCAGCTGTTGAAAGATTTTGAGAAATATCTTATCAAAACTATTGATAATTTGTAAGAGAAGGAGGAAAACTCTCAAAGATTCCGTTCTGATTAAAAACGGCCAAGATGCAAAAGGAATTAATAAAGGGTGGGCCACATTGCAAGATCAAAGAACACACATGTGAAATTGTGGATGTACTAATTAATACGAAAATTATCACTTCATTTGGCTTAAGTAGCAGAAGTAGAAGAAAGCAGTAAATTTGTTATGGTTTTTAAAGGATTCCAGGTATAAGGAATAGACTGTTAGTCAGAGGACTAACAGAAACTTTAGTAAAGAATATGCTTTGTACATATTTTTTAGCTGTATTTATGCTTTAGCTGTAAAAGTGGTATGTCTCTCAGATTTTTTTGAGCTTCTTCTAGGACATAAAAGGATACAGTAAGAGAAAACCAGAAAAACCTAACTACTGGAACCACATGACAGCCAGCCTCATTTCAGTCCCTGGGAAGGTAATGGAGAAAATAGCTCTCAAAATCATTTCTGTACATGTTAAGGACAAGAAGGTGATTGGCACCAGCGAGACACATCTTGAGTGCTGCATCTGGATCTGGGCTCCCTAGCAGAAAGGAGACATGCACATACTGGACCAAGTCCACAGAAGGGCCCTGGAGATGATGTAAGGTGTGAAGTATCTTTCATACAAGGAGAGGCTGAGAGAGCTGGGACTGCTGAGAAGAGAAAGCTCAGGGGGATCAATGTGTATATATACCTAATGGGAAGGTGTAGAACCAGATTCTTCTTAGAGGTAACAGGGCAAGTGACAATGGGCACAAACTGAAATACAGGAAATTTTCTTTCAATATAAGAAAATACTTTCTTTCTGTCAGGGTGGTGAAACACTGGAATGTAGGTAGGACTTTGCTGTTAGTCTGTAATTCTTAACAATCTGATCAGAATGCCACGTTTGTTTTTCAGTCCCATTGTGGCAATACTAGCTTTTTAAATCAAAATTAATAAAGGAAAAGCTCATTAGTAATTCCCTAAAATTGTTATGCTTGAAGAGTTACTATGCCCTCTTTTTGATGTTTTTCTCACTCATTCATGTTCTTCTAGTCCCAAAGGCTGATCATGTCTCTCTGAAGCAGGGACATGGTGGGCTGTCACAGTCAGTTGTCAACATCCCAAGTTCTCGGAGGGAGAAGTTTGGTGTTCAGGTGGAGTTTAATGTTCACTGAAAAAGTCTGAAAGCTGCATTGTAGCCTTCACCAGCTGTTATTATGCAGTGACTTTAACACTGGCTTTCTCATACCTTTACTGTATGTGGTATTCACAGAGCTTCAGCTATAGCACAGTAGGGGCAATAGTCACTTGACCACTAGAGAACGGCTAAAACCAGTTCAGGCCATGGCAAACCCTGACAAGCCTTTAGACCAGCGCTGCCTTGTTAAGTACAAAGTCCACTGTCCTTTATTTTTTATGACAAAAATCATATTTACTGGTTGGTTACTTCACCCTGTTTTTTACACTCTTTCCCTAAACATTCAGTACTGCCGTAGGTGGAATTTAGATCTTAGGCTGTTAAGATGCTTGATCTGTTCAGGTGAGGAAGGTCTTGTACAAGGTGATAGTCTGCTAAGGGTTTGTGCAATTTATCCCTCAGGATTGCCCTCCAGAAGAGAGTTTTCTAAGCATAAGGATCTCAAAACCTACTTAAAAGAGCCACAAAGGTCAAACTGAGCCTTGAAGCAAATCAGCAGACACAGTCTGAATAACAGATTCATCTTTTTTTACCATCTATGTGTGCATGAGATTTGAAAGGGTCTGCCCTTAACCTTGCTCTGGCTATTCCTGCTATTCTTCCTGTCCTTTAAAGTCCAAAGTCTGGTACGCACTGTATCTTGGTACCTAATTTATAAGCTACAAACTGATACAGCTAAAACACCAAAGTTTGTGATCTGAAATTGGGAGGTTGTATTTCTATGCATCTTAAAACAGAGAAGTTGAGTAGAAAGGTTAGTTCCCACTGCTGTACTGAGTGTTATGAGTTGGTTTAGGGTTTTCTGTTCTTATCATCAGGGGTTTAAAAATAAAGAGGAAATTTTTGAGTTGTTTTACAGAGGCTTAACTGTCTTGAGTTTTATTTAGAGCCAAAAGAGCCATTTCGGAGCCAAAATTGGCCATAAAGGGTGGGTTAGTTGGCAGAGTTGAGGGTATTGGAGTATAAGCAGCCTCAAGAAAGCTAAACTAGGTTTCTCTACAATGAAACAGGCTAAAACAGTTGTCTTGAAGATATTTAGATCCAAAAGAATTTTCTTCGGTTTATTGTTTTGTTGGGTTTTTTTGTCTTTTCCTTGTTGCTTTTCCTTTCTGTTTTGTTTAATATTTCTTGCTAGGTAGTAGTTTCATATGTCTAGGCACTATTTCTGATGAAGTGGATCTGAAAGTTATTACAATGCTGAGCACAAGTCAATATCATACTGTTGTGAAAAAAAGAAAAATATTTTTTCTATCTGAAAAAAAGGTAGCCTGTAAGATGAGTAAAATAATTTTTTCTGCTCTTCTCTGCATGTTTTACACATCAAATGGACTAGATTTGGGCACTGTACATCTGGGAAAATGGGGGCTAATTCAAGAAAATCCATATGGGGAAAAAACAGAATGATTAGAGGTCAGGTCAACATGACTTCAAATTTAAGACATTTTATACTGAATATATGCTTATATTAAAATATGTTAAAAAACTGTTTTAAAAATTAAGGCAATAATTGAATTCCTGTATCTACAATAAACCAAGAAATAAATAGATCTAAATAACAACAAGGAAAGCTCAGGACAGTTATTAGGAAAATCTTCACTGTAATATGAACATTAGCATAGCCTACCTGGGCTGCTCCTTGCCTAACTTTCATAGTAGGTATGCTGTGCCTGCTCTTGTACCTTATGGAGCTTGACCTTGCCTTGCTTTCCTGGTTTGAGCTCCAATCTGCCTTTTCATTATAGACTTGCATGGCAGTCTGTTGGCTAAACCTGGTTACCATCATCAAACCTATACTGCTCTTCTTGTTTGGGTGCTGTGGGTCTGCACTTTTGTTGAAGGGGGTCATTGTCCTGCCTGTCTTGCTGTCACCCCCGGCTTATGTCACCTTACAGGGCAGTTCAACCCTGACATCTCCATTGCAGGACGTCCATAAAAACAAGCTAAAAAACTTTTGCAAAAATGACACAGCTGTAGCTGAGCTTACTTTGGGGCAGGAGGATAGGTTATATAAACCCTTTTTACATATATGTATTTTTATGTTATATAAAGCCTTCTAGTTTTGCATTTGTGATTATAGTACCGGTTATTCTTAAAATAATTTCTATACGTGTTTGACATTTTTATTCTTTACAGATATTTCATGTGATTACATGTCAGATTATTAAAGGATTTACTTTTTTAATTATTATTGATACATCCATTATACATCACAAAGAGTTTGCATTTGATTTCTCTTTTGTGTTTTATACAGGTATATATTGCCAGCTAAAGAACCAGATGCCCCTATGTTCGAAAAAATTATAAAATTTACTGTCAGGGAAAGGAAAGAGAAAGGATTAAAGAACAACCGTGTATGCCAAGCATCCAACAGTGAAACTCTCTGAGGAGTTAACATTACACAAGATACTGCTATTCTAACAAGTTGCTTTATGTTCATGCTTTGTAGAGGAAGGTATTAGAGAGATAAAGGAATATATTTCTTCTTTTGTGCAGCTTTTTAAAATACAAAGTCATCACATCCCATTGCTACACTGTGCAGTAACTGATCTAAGATAAAATAAACCAAGGACTTGCTAGCATTATGTGGGAAAAAAAAAGAATCTTCTTTACCTTGTAACTCTAGGCATTCCCATCTAGATGGTCAAGGTAAAAGGCAATAGGAAGGCTTAGGTTTAAAGGAGTTTTAAAAACAACTCAGAGATTGGAAGTCATGTGGCTGGCCTAATGACTCCACCATGTTACATTTCTTTGCTTAGTCACTAGAAAGTAGGAAGAGCATAAACAGGCAGAGAAGACATTTTCAGCCTTTTCACCTGTTTTCTAGTGTGACCCAGATACTCTTTCACATTGTCTGTTTTCTTATAAAAGCTCAATGGATCTTTGTTGACTGTAATTATGTGCTGAATGCTAGCAGAAACTAATTCAGACTTAGCAGCAAATTTTAAAATCAGCACTGAGTATTTTTTTAATGTTTAAATGACATTTATGATTGTGCAGCTGAAGAATGAGTTGCAGGATGTGGTGATGAGCCTTGGTACAGTCCATGGATCAACATGTGACAGGAGAAAAATACCTGAAACTGTGAGACAGGTACACTGTGGTATTATCACGGGCTGATCTGATTAGCGGCTGGTGCAGGTAACTCTTCAGGAAAGCCAGGAGCAGCCACCTCCTCCAGCCACCCCTGCCCAAGACCATCTTGCTTGGCTGCTGGAGCACATCCCAGTGCCCTGGGAACCTGGGGTCTCTGCCCAGGCTGAGGGATGCGGCTGCTGCTGTCCCCTTGCATGTCCAACCAGCAGTGAAGCTGAGCACATATCCCTGACACACACACACAGAGGACACTCACACAGCTGGTCACAGAAACAGCCACAGACAAGGTGCTGCCCGCAGCAGCACCCACATTCAGGACTCACACCAGACACAGGCGCAGGCAGCCACGTTCCCTCCTCCCCTGGGCCTAGTGCGGCACACACACCACACTCTCCAGGTTCACAAGCCTACAATCGTTTGCAGGTCCGCCAAGAACCGTCATGACCCCTTTGCCTACCTGACAGCCCTGCCCGGATTCTGGCCCCCCCTTACCCACCCCTGACTTGTCGGCTGGTCCAGCTGGGTGCTCGCTGTAAACTTGCAGCACTCACACACTCCTGCCATAGGCACCCCACACTCAAGAGTCCCCTCGAAAACTAGCACAAGACCCTCTGCCCTCCTGATACCGGTGCCCAGACCCAAGGTGATCAGGCTCAGGACTCAGATAGACAAGTGTACTGACTGGCCTGTTTTACACCTGACTGGCCCTTTTTGTACTTTTTCTGTCCATTTCCCCACTTTGTTCCTCCCTTTTGCCTCTTCCCCTGCCTCCTTTGCCTCTCAGGTTTGTGTCCCTCTATGTTCTTATTTATGGCCTCTTTTTTTTTTTTTTTTAATTGAAAAGGCCCTTGACCAGATATCCTTTAGAGGAGCAGACAGCCTGCTTTCACATACCCTTACAGCACCTAGCTGTAAAGACCTGCAGCAGTAGAGACTGGGGGAGAACACTGTTAAGCAGATGTCCAAACCGCATAGTGCCATGTCACTGGATCGATAACTGTGGTGGGTCTCCATTGATGCGTGTGCATAAGTTAGGGGAGAAGCTTTTCCTTGACAGTCTATCTTTTGCTTTCCCTGCTTGATAAATTGAAGTCAGAAATGTTGCTTTTCCCCTCGGTGACACATCCTGTGCTCCAACACCCCAATCATTCTTGATAGTCCCCCACACAATTTCAGTATGTCAAAGTCTTCCTTACACTGCATACCCAAGAGTGCAGGGGTCAGTACTCCAGGTGCCAACCAGTGGCAGCTGTCTTCAGTCTTGCTAATACCGTCCAGCATATGATTAGCTTGCTTTCTTCGCTGCAAAGGCCTATTGGTGACTTACGTTTAGCTTCTTGTCCTGCATATCCCTATGCCTTTTCCAGCAGCCTGCTTTGTAATCAGCAGGAGCCTACTCTGCACGGTTGCACTGGAGTTATTCTGCCCAAGAGTGAGGCTTTGGATTTGCCTTTTTTGAATTTAATGAAATTCCTCCAGCCTGTTGAGGTCCCTCTGGGTAACAGCTCACCCCATCATATCAGTTGCTCCCTACAACTAGTTATTTCTGTGGAATTGCTGAGGCTTTCTGTCCCATATTCTAGGTCTTTAATGATATTAAATAATCAACAGAGCTTATTTTCTCTTCCTAGAAGGCTATCAAATGGATCGGGCATGATTTGGTCTTGCTACTTCTTAATCACCTTTTTGTATTTTGTGTAACTAGACATGGCTTCCAGAGGGATCTGGAAGGCTGATGTGCCTCTAGTTCCCTATGATTTTCTCCTTAGCCTTCTTAAAGAAAAGAGTGGAGATTTGCCTTTTTAAATACTTGTCTGTTCATACTTACAATAATGTAAAAGCAAACTACTACTGTTGCAGTGAACAGCTATGGGATAATTTCCATACAATATACTGCCCACAATAGCAAATATGATTTATAGGAACAAAAATAATTCACCTTCTCTAAGATTGCATATTTCACCATGTTGCTTTTCATTTATGAAAACTGTAACAACTTCAAAGATTTGTTGTGCTTTTTGTAATCTTCTGTTATCGTTAGCAGGCAGAATACTCTGTGTCTGTATAGCCACATGACTTCTGCACTACACATAGGGAGGGAGCTCTGTCTAAAGCTCTTCTTTTGGGATGACATTGGTTTCGGCCTTTTTTAACTCCATGTCATCAGTAATCAGCAATACCTCTGCTCACACTACCATCAGCAAGAGTGTAACAACCTTCAGACTGTTCCAGAGTGCTATCATAATCCTGACAGAACAAATTTACAATAAACCATAATCAGCAAAGGCACTAGTTGGAATTCATTCTCTTTTATACCGATAAAATCCAAAGCCAGCTGAACTTAGTTAAAATGTTATCTGGTGACTCAGAACTGAAATCTCAGTTGGTAACAGAATTTGTCAATTTGAACCCTGAAGCTTCTTGATTTTATGTTGGTACATCTGAAATATTGCTGATCTTTGCCAGTCTAGCTGATGCCTGGCAGTGTCTGTACAGCATCTCATACAGCACTATGTTTAATTACAATTATGAATTTCGATGATAGTATGAAATGCTTCTTTCTCTCTCTCTCTCAAAAAAAAAAAAAAAAAAGGGAAGGTAAAATACACATGGATCTAAAATCTAAGAAATACAAAGTAAAGAGAAATGTTCCAGCTTAAGGATTACTGTGAGCCTGACTCCATATTAGCTGTACATTGCAAATCACATAAGGAGAGTACTTAATTCAGAACAAATACATAAACTTAATGAAGTCCAGCACTCATTAATCCTATTAGAAACAAGTGGTTTAATAAGCACTTTAAGGTTTTCTGTTTCTTTTTAATTCCTTAGCAAACTTTAATATTCATTTCTATATGCAATATAAAGCCCCAGAACTTGTCAGTGGACATATGCCCATGTGTCTGTGTGTCTGCCTGATTATGAAAAGTAATTGAGAGTTCTCATCAGTTTCAAGCCTGAATAAACTGTCTCCAGAGCACCCTCCTTCATAAAATTTTTAGCAGTTTTGCCACATTATGACTATTATTGTTATTATTATTATTATCATCATCATCATCAAAGCTTGGGGAGAGTAAAATGTTATTTTTTTTTTTTGAATATGCAGCATCTAGAGGTCACGACTGATAATATTTCTAGTGTTACTACTGATTTCCAGGTGAGTCAGTTTTACAAGCATCGAGCTGCTAAAACAGACAATGATTGTCAGCTCTAACAAATGTACATAGTTCATAAATTTTCTGATTTAATTCAGTTCAATGTTAAGGTTTAATTTACTCCTGTCAAGCTTTACATATTGGCAAAGTAAGCAAGGCAGGCAAGCAAGCAGAGTTAGTAGAAAGTTACCCAATAATTGGGACTATCCTAGAGTCAATCCTAAGCCCAAAAGAGAAAATTTAAAATTTAGAAAGGTGAAGAATAGTGCTATACCTTTGAATATGGGTCCAGGGCCTATAGAGTCCCTGGGTGGAATATAAAGTGCTTTTTCTTCTGGGCCTTCTTGAATCCTCCGTAAAAAAAGCTGAGCATCTTGTCTGAAGTTCAGATCACTCTGAGAAATATTTGTGCCAGCATGGTGAACATCATCAAGGGAGCTCAACTTGAACATGAATAAAAGTCAAATTTTGAATCTTAAAAAATTGAAGACTTGAACAATTATTTTATTCTGATTTCAGATTTCCAAGTTAAATTCTTGCATCTGTCTCTCCCTGATTAACAAAAGAGGTATATACATCTTTCAACACAGAACAAAAAGGTCTCAATCTGTTGTGCTATGATGAAAAATGCCACCATTAAGACTTTATGACTTTTAATTTCAGACTATTTTGAGGACTTCTTAAACTGGAAAATATTTTCCTCACACAGCATAGCAAGAAAATTAAAATGTGTGACCCTATGAGAACATGAGATTATAAGAGAAATGATAAGAAATGTTTCTCTTTATCATTTAATCTGATAATGGAGGTTTAGCCCAAAGATAAGAAAATATTCTCCCTAATTAAATACTGAAAAGGTCAATACGGCTTAAGCTAACTTTGGTCACTGTCTGTGGGTGTCTGTGAAAATATATGATTTGTCTTGTTCAGCTTCTTTTATTTTTCTACTACTGTTTATTTTCCCTAAAAAATCACAGTAAGTGCCAGCAGTATGCCTTTTTACTTGATAATTAGATTAATATGGAGATGGCTTTTTCAGTCAAAAAATTAGAAGATGCTGCTGCTGCTTTGAGATTTACAGTGATAAGAAGATGAGGCTTTTGACGATAAAAAGAGCTGAGTCTACTAATTGCAGAGAAATAATTCAAATCGTAATGATAATGGTATTTTGGTCCTACTTTTCAGGTAAATATAACTACAAAATTGCAAGAGCAGCATTTGGTATATGAAACCATTTACAATTTTACTACAGACGTATATCTGCTTTCATCATGCCATCAATATTTTTATTTTATATATAAAGCCTCAAAGTATGGATATTATTTCTTATGATCACAATGATGATATATGCCCATTAAGTTACTCAGAATCCTTGGCTCAAGGAGTTATGCTAACCAAAACAGAACAAAAGATACAGTACAAACCTTGATATATGTATGCTGCTAGGTTGTGCACTTTTTAAAAATTTTTGCTTAGTCAACCTAGTTTCAAACTTTCTACTACAGGAAACAACAGAAATTTAATGCTGTGGTGACACTTCCTGGTAATTTGCCATCAAAAATCTAACGGCTGATTCGGGTTGGGATTAATTTCAAACCTATGTTTAGAGATCTAAAATTTAACCTTCAGAATCTGAGCAATCATTTGTAATCAATTAAAAGAAAATAAACATCTCCAGAATAACTTAGATGGCTGCTGGTAGAGGTATAAATTTAGATGAAATTACTGTGTATCTTATTACATTCTAGTAAGTTTAAAAAGTTCTTTTCCATAAAATTCAACTAACTTTAAAGGTCATTTCAAGGAATAAACTTGATAGTCTACTATCTACTCTTTGGTACTTAATTATACTTGCCCAGACTAATAAATTAAAGACATCCAGGACCATTTTCTGACATCAAAACCAGCTGCCACGGAAAGGTTTGTGCCCGTACTACTGAACTCTGTTGCTCTCCAAATAAGCATACCCACTGCCACCCAAAGGGAACTGGACTGTCGCCTGTGTGGCAGTGCAGAATGCCAGCTGGTCCAAGCCAGACTGTGCCTGTGATTGTTCCCATGAGTTAGCTAGATAACCACTCAGTCCCAGAGCGTCAACACTCTCTGGCAGTGGCCTGGTTTATGAAATTATTGACAACTTCTTGTCTGTCAATGTACTTTACTGAGATTGTATAAAATACAAAATTACTGTTACATTAACAGATTACATCACTGACAAGTATTATTGTGGTTTTTACCCATGAAACCGTTACATGCACCTTAAGTGAAATGCACAACATGAAGTGAAATGAATATGTGTTAATGTCGTGGTTTAGCCCCAACCGGCAGCTAAGCACCATACAGCTACTCACTCACTCCCCCATCCCCCAGTGGGATGGGGG